>NW_022265962.1:65000-325000 GCF_002021735.2 Oncorhynchus kisutch | reverse complement strand
GAACCAGAACCTTACAGCTGTCTCTCTCTGGACACACCAAGCCAGAACTTTACAGCTGATATATATTTTATTGAGCCTTTCTTTAGGCAGGGTGTCCCATTGATGTCCTCTACCAACAATCTGAATTGTCAGAAAGGTACCAATACATCCAACTGTAATGATGACTGCACTATCCATTCCATCACTATAGTATTACTATTGGGCTTATACACTCACCGGACAGTTTATTAGGTACACCCATCTAGTACCTGGTCCAGTTTATTAGGTACACCCATCTAGTATTTGTCTGTTTGTGTCCCGTCTGTTGGATTGCACGAGTCTTGCCGTGGTGTACCTAATAAACTGTCCAGAGAGTGTATATTTACCTACCTTGCCTTTTGCATTGAGATCAAGTTCTTTATGTAGTTCATCATGACCATGTGAGTAAGAACTACATTTCCCATCATCCTCTCCTGCCCCCACCTGTTCTCCAGCCAGAGCTGTTCCTGTCTCCTCCTCTCCTCTCCTCTCCTCGCCTCCCCCTCTCCTGTCCTTACCTGTTCTCCAGCCCTCTCCCTCCTCTCCTCCCCCTCTCTTGTCCTTACCTGTTCTCCAGCTCCAGCTGCTCCTCCAGCTGGTGTAGTTTGGCCTCCAGGGCGGCCGATGGAGGATTTGAACTTTGACCTCCCCTGACCCTCCATCTCCTGTAGCTTGACCTTCAGATCCTTGTTCTGCCTCTCGAGCTGCTGTCTGGCGCCCTCACTGCTCTGGGAGGAACTACGCTCAGCCTGCAGCTCACTGCTCAACTGGTCCACCTAGGGGAGGGATAGAGAGACGCACACATCATCACTTTAGAGAGGGGTCATGGGGGAGGAAGAGGTTAGGACCAGGGGGAAGGAGATAGGAGATGCCCAACTGGTCTGACAGTAAAGGGAAGAGGTAGGGAGACAGTAAAGGGAAGGGGTAGGGAGACAGTAAAGGAAGAGGTAGGAGACAGTAAAGGGAAGAGGTAGGGAGACAGTAAAGGGAAGACGGTAGGGAGACAGTAAAGGGAAGAGGTAGGGAGACAGTAAAGGGAAGAGGTAGGGAGACAGTAAAGGGAAGAGGTAGGGAGACAGTAAAGGGAAGAGGTAGGGAGACAGTAAAGGGAAGAGGTAGGGAGACAGTAAAGGGAAGAGGTAGGGAGACAGTAAAGGGAAGAGGTAGGGAGACAGTAAAGGGAAGAGGTAGGGAGACAGTAAAGGGAAGAGGTAGGGAGACAGTAAGGGGAAGAGGTATGGAGACAGTAAAGGGAAGAGGTAGGGAGACAGTAAAGGGAAGAGGTAGGGAGACAGTAAAGGGAAGAGGTAGGGAGACAGTAAAGGGAAGAGGTATGAGACAGTAAAGGGAAGAGGTAGGGAGACAGTAAAGAGAAGAGGTATGGAGACAGTAAAGGGAGGCAGTAAAGGGAAGAGGTAGGGAGACAGTAAAGAGAAGAGGTAGGGAGACAGTAAAGGGAGACAATAAAGGGAAGAGGTAGGGAGACAGTAAAGGGAAGAGGTAGGGAGACAGTAAAGGGAAGAGGTAGGGAGACAGTAAAGGGAAGAGGTAGGGAGACAGTAAAGGGAAGAGGTAGGGAGGCAGTAAAGGGAAGAGGTAGGGAGGCAGTAAAGGGAAGAGGTAGGGAGACAGTAAAGGGAGACAGTAAATGGAAGAGGTAGGGAGACAGTAAAGGGAAGAGGTAAGGAGACAGTAAAGGGAGTCAGTAAACGGAAGAGGTAGGGAGACAGTAAAGGGAAGAGGTAGGGAGACAGTAAAGGTAAGAGGTATGGAGGCAGTAAAGGTAAGAGGTAGGGAGACAGTAAAGGGAAGAGGCAGGGAGACAGTAAAGGGAGACAGTAAAGGGAAGAGGTAGGGAGACAGTAAAGGGAAGAGGTATGGAGACAGTAAAGGGAAGAGGTAGGGAGACAGTAAAGGGAAGAGGTAGGGAGACAGTAAAGGGAAGAGGTGGGGAGACAGTAAAGGGAAGAGGTATGGAGACAGTAAAGGGAAGAGGTATGGAGACAGTAAAGGGATGAGGTAGGGAGACAGTAAAGGGAAGAGGTATGGAGACAGTAAAGGGAAGAGGTAGTAAAGGTAAGAGGTAGGGAGACCGTAAAGGGAGACAGTAAAGGGAAGAGGTAGGGAGACAGTAAACGGAGACAGTAAAGGTAAGAGGTATGGAGACAGTAAAGGGAAGAGGTAGTAAAGGTAAGAGGTAGGGAGACAGTAAAGGGAGACAGTAAAGGGAAGAGGTATGGAGACAGTAAAGGGAAGAGGTAGTAAAGGTAAGAGGTAGGGAGACAGTAAAGGTAAGAGGTAGGGAAATAGTAAAGGGAGAAGGTAAAGGTAAGAGGTAGTAAAGGTAAGAGGTAGGGAGACAGTAAAGGGAGACAGTAAAGGTAAGAGGTAGGGAGACAGTAAAGGGAGACAGTAAAGGGAAGAGGTAGGGAGACAGTAAAGGGAAGAGGTAGGGAGACAGTAAAGGGAAGAGGTAGGGAGACAGTAAAGGTAAGAGGTAGGGAGACAGTAAAGGGAAGAGGTATGGAGACAGTAAAGGGAAGAGGTATGTAGACAGTAAAGGGAAGAGGTAGGGAGACAGTAAAGGGAAGAGGTAGGGAGACAGTAAAGGGAAGAGGTAGGGAGACAGTAAAGGGAGACAGTAAAGGTAAGAGGTAGGGAGACAGTAAAGGTAAGAGGTAGGGAGACAGTAAAGGGAGACAGTAAAGGTAAGAGGTAGGGCGACAGTAAGGGAAGAGGTAGGGAGACAGTAAAGGTAAGAGGTAGGGAGACAGTAAAGGGAAGAGGTGGGGAGACAGTAAAGGGAAGAGGTATGGAGACAGTAAAGGGAAGAGGTATGGAGACAGTAAAGGGATGAGGTAGGGAGACAGTAAAGGAAGAGGTATGGAGACAGTAAAGGGAAGAGGTAGTAAAGGTAAGAGGTAGGGAGACCGTAAAGGGAGACAGTAAAGGGAAGAGGTAGGGAGACAGTAAACGGAGACAGTAAAGGTAAGAGGTATGGAGACAGTAAAGGGAAGAGGTAGTAAAGGTAAGAGGTAGGGAGACAGTAAAGGTAAGAGGTAGGGAGATAGTAAAGGGAGAAGGTAAAGGTAAGAGGTAGTAAAGGTAAGAGGTAGGGAGACAGTAAAGGGAGACAGTAAAGGTAAGAGGTAGGGAGACAGTAAAGGGAGACAGTAAAGGGAAGAGGTATGGAGACAGTAAAGGGAAGAGGTAGTAAAGGTAAGAGGTAGGGAGACAGTAAAGGTAAGAGGTAGGGAGATAGTAAAGGGAGAAGGTAAAGGTAAGAGGTAGTAAAGGTAAGAGGTAGGGAGACAGTAAAGGGAGACAGTAAAGGTAAGAGGTAGGGAGACAGTAAAGGGAGACAGTAAAGGGAAGAGGTAGGGAGACAGTAAAGGGAAGAGGTAGGGAGACAGTAAAGGTAAGAGGTAGGGAGACAGTAAAGGTAAGAGGTAGGGAGACAGTAAAGGGAAGAGGTATGGAGACAGTAAAGGGAAGAGGTATGTAGACAGTAAAGGGAAGAGGTAGGGAGACAGTAAAGGGAAGAGGTAGGGAGACAGTAAAGGGAAGAGGTAGGGAGACAGTAAAGGGAGACAGTAAAGGTAAGAGGTAGGGAGACAGTAAAGGTAAGAGGTAGGGAGACAGTAAAGGGAGACAGTAAAGGTAAGAGGTAGGGAGACAGTAAAGGTAAGAGGTAGGGCGACAGTAAAGGGAAGAGGTATGGAGACAGTAAAGGGAAGAGGTAGGGAGACAGTACAGGGAAGAGGTAGGGAGACAGTAAAGGGAAGAGGTAGGGAGACAGTAAAGGGAAGAGGTATGGAGACAGTAAAGGGAAGAGGTAGGGAGACAGTAAAGGGAAGAGGTAGGGAGACAGTAAAGGGAAGAGGTAGGGAGACAATAAAGGGAAGAGGTAGGGAGACAGTAAAGGGAGACAGTAAAGGGAAGAGGTAGGGAGACAGTAAAGGGAGACAGTAAAGGAAGAGGTAGGGAGACAGTAAAGGTAAGAGGTAGGGAGACAGTAAAGGTAAGAGGTAGGGAGACAGTAAAGGGAGACAGTAAAGGTAAGAGGTAGGGAGACAGTAAGGTAAGAGGTAGGGCGACAGTAAAGGGAAGAGATATGGAGACAGTAAAGCGAAGAGGTAGGGAGACAGTAAAGCGAAGAGGTAAGGGAGACAGTAAGGTAGGGAGACGTACAGGGAAGAGGTAGGGAGACAGTAAAGGGAAGAGGTATGGAGACAGTAAAGGGAAGAGGTAGGGAGACAGTAAAGGGAAGAGGTAGGGAGACAGTAAAGAGAAGAGGTAGGGAGACAGTAAAGGTAAGAGGTAGGGAGACAGTAAAGGGAAGAGGTAGGGAGACAGTAAAGGGAAGAGGTAGGGAGACAGTAAAGGGAGACAGTAAAGGGAAGAGGTAGGGAGACAGTAAAAGAGAAGAGGTAGGGAGACAGTAAAGGGAAGAGGTAGGGAGACAGTAAAGGGAGACAGTAAAGGGAAGAGGTATGGAGACAGTAAAGGGAAGAGGTAGGGAGACAGTAAAGGGAGACAGTAAAGGGAAGAGGTAGGGAGACAGTAAAGGGAGACAGTAAAGGGAAGAGGTAGGGAGACAGTAAAGATAAGAGGTATGGAGACAGTAAAGGTAAGAGGTAGGGAGACAGTAAAGGGAAGAGGTAGGGAGACAGTAAAGGGAAGAGGTAGGGAAGTCACTGAGTGTCTCTTGGTCTGCTCCTCCTCCCTTCACACTACCTAGTGCATACTCCCCTCCCCGTAAACCCTACCTAAAGCACACTCCCATCCCACCTACACACTACCTAGTGTATACTCCCCTCCTCTCCTACCTGTTGCTGTGTCTTCCGGAGGCGGTCGTGGAGGTTCTCCATGTTGACCTGCTCCTCCTCCCTACACACTACCTAGTGTATACTCCCTTCCTCTCCTACCTGTTGCTGTGTCTTCCGGAGGCGGTCGTGGAGGTTCTCCATGTTGACCTGCTCCTCCTCCCTTCACACTACCTAGTGTAAACTCCCCTCCTCTCCTACCTGTTGCTGTGTCTTCCGGAGGCGGTCGTGGAGGTTCTCCATGTTGACCTGCTCCTCCTCCCTTCACACTATCTAGTGTAAACTCCCCTCCTCTCCTACCTGTTGCTGTGTCTTCCGGAGGCGGTCGTGGAGGTTCTCCATGTTGACCTGCTCCTCCTCCCTTCACACTACCTAGTGTATACTCCCCTCCTCTCCTACCTGTTGCTGTGTCTTCCGGAGGCGGTCGTGGAGGTTCTCCATGTTGACCTGCTCCTCCTCCCTTCACACTACCTAGTGTATACTCCCCTCCTCTCCTACCTGTTGCTGTGTCTTCCGGAGGCGGTCGTGGAGGTTCTCCATGTTGACCTGCTCCTCCTCCCTTCACACTACCTAGTGTATACTCCCCTCCTCTCCTACCTGTTGCTGTGTCTTCCGGAGGCGGTCGTGGAGGTTCTCCATGTTGACCTGCTCCTCCTCCCTACACACTACCTAGTGTATACTCCCCTCCTCTCCTACCTGTTGCTGTGTCTTCCGGAGGCGGTCGTGGAGGTTCTCCATGTTGGCCTGCTCCTCCTCCCTTCACACTACTTAGTGTAAACTCCCCTCCTCTCCTACCTGTTGCTGTGTCTTCCGGAGGCGGTCGTGGAGGTTCTCCATGTTGACCTGCTCCTCCTCCAGCTCTTCCTCCAGCTGACTGATCTTAGCCTCCAGACGACGCTTCTCATCGGACATCATAGACCTGAGAAGAGGAGGAGGGAGGAAGAGGAGAGGAGGAGGAGGGTAAGGAGGAGGAGGGAGGTAGGAGGAGGAGGAGAGGAAGAGGAGGAGGAGCAGATGAGCAGAGACTTAGAGTATAAATGTCAATAGTCTGCACTGAATTGAATGGGAGAAACTAATGAGTTAAAGGTAAGGCTTAGGTTTAGGTTTAAGTGTTAAGTTTGGGTAAAGGTTAAATTTGGGTTAAGGGTTAGGTTTAAGGGTTAAGTTTGGGTTAAGGGTTAGGTTTAAGGGTTAAGTTTGGGTTAAGGGTTAGGTTAGGTTTAAGGGTTAAGTTTGGGTTAAGGGTTAGGTTTAAGGGTTAATTTGGGTTAAGGGTTAGGTTTAAGGGTTAAGCTTGGGTTAAGGGTTAAGCTTGGGTTAAGGGTTAAGTTTAGGTTTAAGGGTTAAGTTTGGGTTAAGGGTTAGGTTTAGGCATAAGGGTTAGGTTAGTTTTAGGGTAGGGTTAAGGGTTAGGTTTAAGGGTTAAGTTTGGGTTAAGGGTTAAGGTTAGTTTTAGGGTAGGGTTAGGTTAAGGGTTAAGGTTCATTTTAGGGTAGGGTTAGGTTTGGGATAAGGGATAAGGTTAGTTTTAGGGTAGGGTTAAGGGTTAGGTTTAAGGATTAAGTTTGGGTTAAGGGTTAAGGTTAGTTTTAGGGTATGGTTAGGTTAAGGGTTAAGGTTCGTTTTAGGGTAGGGTTAAGTTTGGGTTAAGGGTTAAGTTTGGGTTAAGGGTTAGGTTAGTTTTAGGGTAGGGTTAGGTTTGGGTTAAGGGTTAAGGTTAGTTTTAGGGTAGGGTTAAGTTTGGGTTAAGGGTTAAGTTTAAGGGTTAAGGGTTAAGTTTAGGCTTAAGGGTTAAGGTTAGTTTTAGTGTAGGGTTAGGTTTGGGTTAAGGGTTAAGGTTAGTTTTAGGGTATGTTTGGGTTAAGGTTTAAGGGTTAAGGTTAGTTTTAGGGTATGGTTAGGTTTGGGTTAGGTTTGGGTTAAGGGTTAGCTTAGTTTTAGGGTATGGTTAGGTTTAAGGGTTAAGGTTAGTTTTAGGTTAGGTTTGGGTTAAGGTTTAAGGGTTAGGTTTAAGGGTTAAGGTTAGTTTTAGGGTATGGTTAGGTTTGGGTTAGGCTTGGGTTAGGTTTGGGTTAAGGGTTAGCTTAGTTTTAGGGTATGGTTAGGTTTAAGGGTTAAGGTTAGTTTTAGGGTAGGGTTAGGTTTGGGTTAAGGGTTAGGTTAGTTTTAGGGTATGGTTAGGTTTGGGTTAAGGGTTAGGTTAGTTTTAGGGTAGGGTTAGGTTAAGGGTTAAGGTTAGTTTTAGGGTATGGTTAGGTTTGGGTTAGGTTTGGGTTAAGGGTTAGCTTAGTTTTAGGGTATGGTTAGGTTTAAGGGTTAAGGTTAGTTTTAGGTTAGGTTTGGGTTAAGGGTTAGGTTAGTTTTAGGGTATGGTTAGGTTTGGGTTAAGGGTTAGGTTAGTTTTAGGGTAGGGTTAGGTTTGGGTTAAGGGTTAGGTTAGTTTTAGGGTATTGTTTGGGTTAAGGGTTAGGTTAGTTTTAGGGTAGGGTTAGGTTTGTGTTAAGGGTTAGGTTAGTTTTAGGGTATGGTTAGGTTTGGGTTAAGGGTTAAGGTTAGTTTTAGGGTATGTTTGGGTTAAGGTTTAAGGGTTAGGTTTAAGGGTTAAGGTTAGTTTTAGGGTATGGTTAGGTTTGGGTTAGGTTTGGGTTAAGGGTTAGCTTAGTTTTAGGGTATGGTTAGGTTAGGTTTAAGGGTTAAGGTTAGTTTTAGGGTAGGGTTAGGTTTGGGTTAAGGGTTAGGTTAGTTTAGGGTATGGTTAGGTTTGGGTTAAGGGTTAGGTTAGTTTTAGGGTAGGGTTAGGTTTAGGTTAAGGGTTAAGGTTAGTTTTAGGGTATGTTTGGGTTAAGGTTTAAGGGTTAGGTTTAAGGGTTAAGGTTAGTTTTAGGGTATGGTTAGGTGTGAGTTAGGTTTGGGTTAAGGGTTAGCTTAGTTTTAGGGTATGGTTAGGTTTGGGTTAAGGGTTAAGGTTAGTTTTAGGGTATGTTTGGGTTAAGGTTTAAGGGTTAGGTTTAAGGGTTAAGGTTAGTTTTAGGGTATGGTTAGGTTTGGGTTAGGTTTGGGTTAAGGGTTAGCTTAGTTTTAGGGTATGGTTAGGTTAGGTTTAAGGGTTAAGGTTAGTTTTAGGGTAGGGTTAGGTTTGGGTTAAGGGTTAGGTTAGTTTTAGGGTATGGTTAGGTTTGGGTTAAGGGTTAGGTTAGTTTTAGGGTAGGGTTAGGTTTAGGTTAAGGGTTAAGGTTAGTTTTAGGGTATGTTTGGGTAAGGTTTAAGGGTTAGGTTTAAGGGTTAAGGTTAGTTTTAGGGTATGGTTAGGTGTGGGTTAGGTTTGGGTTAAGGGTTAGCTTAGTTTTAGGGTATGGTTAGGTTTGGGTTAAGGGTTAAGGTTAGTTTTAGGGTATGTTTGGGTTAAGGTTTAAGGGTTAGGTTTAAGGGTTAAGGTTAGTTTTAGGGTATGGTTAGGTGTGGGTTAGGTTTGGGTTAAGGGTTAGCTTAGTTTTAGGGTATGGTTAGGTTTAAGGGTTAAGGTTAGTTTTAGGTTAGGTTTGGGTTAAGGGTTAGGTTAGTTTTAGGGTATGGTTAGGTTTGGGTTAAGGGTTAGGTTAGTTTTAGGGTAGGGTTAGGTTTGGGTTAAGGGTTAGGTTAGTTTTAGGGTATGGTTTGTGTTAAGGGTTAGGTTTGGGTTAAGGGTTAGGTTAGTTTTAGGGTATGGTTAGGTTTGGGTTAAGGGTTAGGTTAGTTTTAGGGTATGGTTTGGGTTAAGGGTTAGGTTTGGGTTAAGGGTTAGGTTAGTTTTAGGTTAGGTTTGGGTTAAGGGTTAGGTTAGTTTTAGGTTAGGGTTAGGTTAGGGTTAAGGGTTAGGTTAGTTTTAGGTTAGGGTTAGGTTAGGGTTAGGTTTGGGTTAAGGGTTAGGTGTTAACAGTACTGAGGATGTTGTCACATGTCCAGATGTTCTACATCAATACAGATGAAGGAAAAGAGATGAGGCCATGTGTCCCATATTACATCCTATTCCCTTTATAGTGCACTACTTTAGACCACGGACCAATGGCCTATAGGGTGGCATTTGGGACACAGTCTAGGGGACCTTTTAAAAGTAGCCTACACACTCACTTCCCAGAGTTGCTGGCCAGATCCTCAGACATCTCATCTCTTTCTGTCTCGGCCTGCTTACGAGCCCTCTCTGCCGCAGCCAAGTCCTACAGGGGGGACAAAGAGTGAAGAGATGGAGGAGGAGAGATGGGGGGGCATTTTAGGAGACAAGAACAGGAGAGAGACAGAGTGAAGGTTCTAGTGATGTGTGTATCACAAGGCAATATTCTCCCATGTTAACATGGGAGGACAAAGAGAGAGACAGAGGGAGAGGGGGGGGGGAGAAAGGGCGAGAGAAGGGGGGGAGAAAGGGCAAGAGAAGGGGGGGAAGAGAAGGGGGAGGACAACGAGAGAGAGAGGGAGAGAGAGAGAGGGGGGAGGGAGGGGCAGAGACAGAGGGGGGAGGACAAAGAGAGAGACAGAGGGAGGGAGAGGGAGAGAGAGGCGGGGGGGAGGGAGGGGCAGAGACAGAGGGGGGAGGACAAAGAGAGAGACAGAGGGAGGGAGAGGGAGAGAGAGGCGGGGGGAGGGAGGGGCAGAGACAGAGGGGGGAGGACAAAGAGAGAGACAGAGGGAGGGAGGGAGGGGCAGAGACAGAGGGGGGAGGACAAAGAGAGAGAGAGGGGGGAGGGAGGGGCAGAGACAGAGGGGGGAGGACAAAGAGAGAGACAGAGGGAGGGAGAGGGAGAGAGAGGCGGGGGGGGAGGGAGGGGCAGAGACAGAGGGGGGAGGACAAAGAGAGAGACAGAGGGAGGGAGAGGGAGAGAGAGACGGGGGGAGGGAGAGAGAGACAGAGGGAGGGAGAGGGAGAGAGGGGGGGGGAGACAGAGAAGACTGTACCTCCTGTAGCTGCATGAAGCTGGCCTCCAGGGTCTTGGCTCTCCTCTCTGACTCCCTGGCTGAGGACAGTACCTCCTTCTGGGCTGCACGGGAATCCTCCACCTCCCTCTGGAGCTCCTTCATCTGGGCCTGAGGAGGAGGGAGGAGGAGAGGAGGAGAAGGAATAGGAGCCGGAGAGGGAGGAAATGGAAGTCATTAGTGGAGAAATGCTAAACGGACCCAGGATCAGAGTCTACACTGTCTAGAGACAACTTCCTCCTATAGCCAGGATCAGTCTACAGACAACTTCCTCCTACATCCAGGATCAGAGTCTAGAGACAACTTCCCCCTACAGCCAGGATCAGAGTCTACAGACAACTTCCCCCTACAGCCAGGATCAGAGTCTACAGACAACTTCCCCCTACATCCAGGATCAGAGTCTACAAACAACTTCCCCCTACATCCAGGATCAGAGTCTACAGACAACTTCCCCCTACATCCAGGATCAGAGTCTACAGACAACTTCCCCCTACAGCCAGGATCAGCGTCTACAGACAACTTCCTCCTACAGCCAGGATCAGAGTCCACAGACAACTTCCCCCTACATCCAGGATCAGAGTCTACAGACAACTTCCCCCTACATCCAGGATCAGAGTCTACAGATAACTTCCCTACACCTTCCCTACATCCAGGATCTCAGTGTTGTTCCTCTGTGGTGTGTGACTGACCTGTATCTTGCGCAGCTGTTTGACGGCCTCGTCACGCCCCCTACTGGTGGCTTCCACCTGGTCCTCCAGATCATTCACCTCTCCTTCCAGCTTCTTCCTCCCTGCTGTCGCCCCCGCACGCTGCTCCTCTCCTCCTCCAGCTCACCCTCCAGCTCACGCACCTGGAGGAGAGGGAGGGAGGGAGAGAGGAGGAGAAAGAGAGAGAGGTTAGACGGCTGGTGCCCCCACACACTGCTTCCTCTCCTCCCGTTCACACACCTGGAGGAGAGGAAGGGAGGGGAGGGAAGGGAGAGAGGAGGGAGGTGAGGGAGGGAGAGGAGTGAGGGGGGAAGGGGGAGGAGGGAGAGAGGAGGGAAGGAGGAGGGAGGGAGGGGAAGGAGGGAGGGAGAGAGGAGGGAGGGAGAGAGGAGGGAGGGGGGGGAGAGGAGAGAGGAGGGAGGGGAGAGGAAGGAGGGAGGGAGAGAGGAGGAGAAGGAGGGAGGGAGGGAGAGAGAGGAGGAGGAGGGGAAGGAGGGAGGGAAGATAGAGAGGAAGAGAGAGAGGAAGGAGGGAGGGAGAGAGGAGGAGAAGGAGGGAGGGAGGGAGAGAGGAGGGGGAGGGGAAGGAGGGAGGGAAGATAGAGAGGAAGAGGAGAGAGGAAGGAGGGAGGGAGAGAGGAGGGGAAGGAGGGAGGGAGAGAGGAGGGGAAGGAGGGAGGGAGGGAGAGAGGACGGGGGAGAGGAAGGAGGGAGGGAGGGAAGTTAGAGAGGAGGGAGGGAGGGAGGAAGAGAGGAGGGGAAGGAGGGAGGAAGAGGGCAGAGAGGTTAGAGGGCTGTCACCCCCACATGCTGCCTCCGCTCCTCCTCCAGCTCACGCCCCAGGAGAGAATGAGGGAGATTAGACACCCCCTCTCCTCCTGTATTGCTTTTAATCTTTTTAAATGAATTGATCTTATTAACACTTTGTTCTAGCTAGCTATTTGTGTAGGTAGCTATCAAGTAAACGCAATGATAAACGCTCCTTCCCCTGGTCCTACCTGTTTCCATAGTTGTTTCTACCTCTCCTCCTTCTGTCTCCTCCTCCCCCTTTCTCCTCCTCTCCTCTCTTCCCCCTTTCTGCCTCTTCTTCTCCCTGTCTCCTCCTTCCCTGTCTCCTCCTCTCCTTCCAGTCTCCAACCTGTTTTAGTAGTTGTCTCCTCCTCTCCTCCCCCCTTTCTCCTCTCCTCTCCTCTCTCTCCTCTCCTTCCTCTCCTCTCCTCTCCTCTCCTCTCCTCTCCTCTCCTCTCCTCTCCTCTCCTCTCCTCTCCTCTCCTCTCCTCTCCTCCTCCGACTCCTCCTTCCCTGTGTCCTCCTCCCGCCTCCTCGTTCCCTGTCTCCTCCTCCCGTCTCCTCCTCTCCTTCCCGTCTCCAACCTGTTTTAGCAGTTGTCTCCTCCTCTCCTCTCCTCCCCTGTCTCCTCCTCCCCCTCCCCGTCTCCTACCTGTTTCAGTAGTTGTTTCCTCCTCTCCTCTCCTCCCCTTTCTCCTCCTCTTCCCCCTGTCTCCTACCTGTTTCAGTAGTTGTCTCCTCCTCCCCTCCCCCTGTCTCCTCCTCCCCTCCCCTGTCTCCTCCTCCCCCTCCCCCTTTCTCCTCTTCTTCTCCCGTCTCCTCCTTCCCTGTCTCATTCTCCCCTGTCTCCTCCTCTCCTCCCCTGTCTGCTCCTCTCCTCCCCTGTCTACTCCTCCCCTCCCCTGTCTCCTCCTCCCCTCCCCTGTCTCCTCCCTCCCTGTCTCATTCTCCCCTGTCTCCTCCTCCCCTCCCCTGTCTTCTCCTCTCCCCCCATCTCCTACCTGTTTCAGTAGTTGTTTCCTCCTCTCCTCCCCTGTGTCCTCCTCTCCTCCCCTGTCTCCTCCTCCCCTCCCCTGTCTTCTCCTCTCCTCCCCGTCTCCTACCTGTTTCAGTAGTTGTTTCCTCCTCCCCTCCCCTGTCTCCTCCTCTCCTCCCCTGTCTCATCCTCCCCTCCCCTGTCTCCTCCTCCCCTCTCCGTCTCCTACCTGTTTCAGTAGTTGTCTCCTCCTCCCCTCCCCTGTCTCCTCCTTCCCTGTCTCATTCTCCCCTGTCTCCTCCTCCCCTCCCCTGTCTTCTCCTCTCCCCCCGTCTCCTACCTGTTTCAGTAGTTGTTTCCTCCTCTCCTCCCCTGTTCGTCTCGTCCCTGCAGGTCTCTGTCATGCTGTGTCTTCATGGCCTGCGTGTTGACCTCCAGACGTAGCTTAGCATCCTCCGCGACCTGTAGCTCGTCCTCCAGCTCCTCCATCTGGGTCCGCATCTCATCCAGCACCGCCTCCAGACCTCGCTTTGTCTTCTCCAACTCATGGACCTGGCCAACCCACAACACAATCAGTCACAATGAACCTGACAACAGGGGCACAAGAGAGAGAGACAAGAAGAGAGAGCTTGATGGAGAGAGAGAAAGAGAGGGAGAGAAAGGGAGGGAGGGAGAGAAAGGGGAGAGAGTGAAAGAGAGGGAGAGAAAGGGAGAGAGAGAAGAGAGAGAGGAGAGAGAAAGAGAGAGAGAGAAAGAGAGGGAGAGAAAGAGACGGAGAGAAAGGGAGATAGTGAAAGAGAGAGAGAAAAAGAGAGGGAGAGAAAGAGAAGGAGAGAGCGAGAGAGATACAAACACACTCACGTTCTTCCCGACATCGTCCTTGGAGCTGACCAGGTCCTCCATCTCTGCCCTGAGGGCCTTGTTGCTTCTCTCCTGCTCCTCCAGGGAGCCCTGCATCTCCTCCAAGGCCCTCCCCAGAGCCAGCACCCGCGTCTCCTTCTCTCTGGCCTCCGCCTCCGCTCGGTCACGCTCCTCAGCATACTTACCGGAGATGGAACGCTCCTCTGCTAGCATCTGAGAGAGTGGAGGAGAGGTGGAGGAGAGGAGGGAGGAGAGGAGAGGTGGGAGGGAGGGAGGGAGGGGAGGAGAGGAGGGAGGGAGAGGGGAGGAGAGGTGGAGGAGAGGAGAGGAGGGAGGAGGAGGAGGGAGGGAGAGGGGAGGAGAGGAGGGAGGAGAGGAGAGGAGGGAGGGAGAGGGGAGGAGAGGAGGGAGGTGGGAGGGAGGGAGAGGGGAGGAGTGGAGTGGTGGGAGGGAGGGAGGGAGGGAGGGAGGTGGGAAAGAGGAGATTTTCACAGGTGGAGGCAAAGATAATAGCTGTTAAAAGGTTGGCAAGACAGCACAAACAGATACGGAACCAGGCTAAGAAATGATCTCTGTTGTGTGGAGGGTGTTGTGTTCATTATGATACTTGTTGTTACTGACTTCCCTTTCTTAATTGCCCCTGAGGGGATAAATTAAGTTGAATTGAGTTGAAATGAATTGGATTGAATTGAAATGAGTTGAATCGATTTGAGTTTAATGAAGTTGAATGGAGTTGAAATGAATTGAGTTGAATGGAACTGAGTTGAATCGATTTGAGTTTAATGAAGTTGAATTGAGTTGAATGGAACTGAGTTGTATCGATTTGAGTTGAATGAAGTTGAATTGAGTTGAATGGAACTGAGTTGAATTGATTTGAGTTTAATGAAGTTGAATTGAGTTGAATGGACTACTAACCTGGTCAAACTTCCTCTGTTTCTTTTCCAGGTTGGAGACCAAGGTTCTCTGGTTGTCCAGGTCCATCAGAATGTCCTCCAGTTCCTGCTGTAGTCTGATCCTGTTCTTCTCCAGTTTATCATAGACACACACCTTCTCCTCATACCTACAAACACACCATGGAGGAGTAACATATAGTTACCTACGGTTAGTTATATATATTATATACAGTATGTCTATACAGATGCAGGATCTTCTTTTGACCAGTAATGTCGCAGCAAAATAATGCTGCAGCAACAGGATTTGAACGTTTGAAGTCCATAATGTTGCTACTAGCTAGTCCCCCCAAAAGTGCAATACTGTTAATATAACTGTGTGTTGGTGCAGGTTTTCCAGTGAATTTATTTAAATCACGAAGATCATCTGCTCATTCCTGCTGCGCAGGAAAATTCTCAGCAACAAATTGAGTGATCAAATTAAGATCCTACACATGTTTTATTCTAAATATATATCTAACTATTATATACAGTATATTTATCTTATATGTGTAATTGTCGTACTGTGAGTTGGCAGCCTCCAGGTCTCTCTGCAGGCGTTTCTTCCCCTCTTCCAGGAGTTCCACTGTTCCCTGCTGCTCATCCAGATGCTTCTTACAGTCAGACAGCTGAAGAGAGAGGGGGTCAAAGGTCAAACTCTATATTCTCTTTCTGTAACAGTACTGATCTCTCTCTCTCTCTCTCTCTCTCTCTCTCTCTCTCTCTCTCTCTCTCTCTCTCTCTCTCTCTCTCTCTCTCTCTCTCTCTCTCTCTCTCTCTCCTCTCTCTCTCTCTCTCTCTCTCTCTCTCTCTCTCTCTCTCTCTCTCTCTCTCTCTCTCTCTCTCTCTCTCTCTCTCTCTCTCTCTCTCTCTCTCTCTCTCTCTCTCTCTCTCCCCCCCCCCCCCCCCCCCCACTCCCGCCCTCTCTCTCCCTCTCCCTGCATGTTGAGGCAGGAGGCCTGTCTCTCTACTGTCCTGCATGTTGAGGCTGGAGGCCTGTCTCTGTACTGACCTGCATGTTGAGGCTGGAGGCCTGTCTCTGTACTGACCTGCATGTTGAGGCTGGAGGCCTGTCTCTCTACTGTCCTGCATGTTGAGGCTGGAGGCCTGTCTCTCTACTGACCTGCATGTTGAGGCTGGAGGCCTGTCTCTCTCCACTGTCCTGCATGTTGAGGCAGGAGGCCTGTCTCTCTACTGTCCTGCATGTTGAGGCTGGAGGCCTGTCTCTGTACTGACCTGCATGTTGAGGCTGGAGGCCTGTCTCTGTACTGACCTGCATGTTGAGGCTGGAGGCCTGTCTCTCTACTGTCCTGCATGTTGAGGCTGGAGGCCTGTCTCTCTACTGTCCTGCATGTTGAGGCTGGAGGCCTGTCTCTCTACTGTCCTGCATGTTGAGGCTGGAGGCCTGTCTCTCTACTGACCTGCATGTTGAGGCTGGAGGCCTGTCTCTCCACTCCTCTCTTGGCCTCTGTCTCTTCCTCCAGCTGTTCTAGAAGGTTGTTCCTGTCTTCCTCTGTCTGGCGAAGACGACCTGACAGGTTCAGCTTCTGACGAGTCTCCTCTGACAACAACTCCTGGAGGGGGGAGGGGAGGAGAAAGGGGGAGAGAGGGGGGAGGAGAGAGGGCGAGGGGAGAGGAGGAGGGGGAGGGGAGAGAGGGGGAGGGGAGAGAGGAAGAGAGGGGGGGAGGGAGGAGAGGAGGAGAGAAGGGGAGAGAAAGGGGGAGGAGAGAGGGGGAGGGGAGAGGAGGAGGGGGAGGGGAGAGAGGGGGAGAGGGTGGAGAGAGGAGGGGAGGGGGAGGGGAGAGAGGAGGAGAGGGGGGAGAGGAGAGAGGAGGAGAAAGGGAGAGGGGGGGAGAGGGGGAGGGGAGAGAGGAGGAGAAAGGGAGAGGGGGGGAGAGAGGAGGAGGAGAGGGAGGGGAGAGAGGAGGAGAGGGGGATGGGAGAGAGGAGGAGAGGGGAGGGGAGAGAGGAGGAGAGGGGGGAGAGAGGGAGGAGAGAGGATGAGAGGGGGAGGGGAGAGAGGAGGAGGGGAGAGAGAGGGGGGAGAGGAGAAAGGGAGAGGAGAAAGGGAGAGAGGGGGGAGAGGGGGAGGGGAGAGAGGAGGAGAAAGGGAGAGAGGGGGGGAGAGAGGAGGAGAGAGGGAGGGGAGAGAGGAGGAGAGGGGGATGGGAGAGAGGAGGAGAGGGGGAGGGGAGAGAGGAGGAGAGGGGGGAGAGAGGGAGGAGAGAGGAGGAGAGGGGGAGAGAGGAGGGAGAGGGGGGAGAGAGGGGGAGAGGAGAGAGGAGGAGAAAGGGAGAGAGGAGGAGAAAGGGAGAGAGGGGGGAGAGAGGAGGAGAGAGGGGGGAGAAAGGGAGAGAGGGGGGAGAGGGGGAGGGGAGAGAGGAGGAGAAAGGGAGAGAGGGAGAGAGGAGGAGAGAGGAAGGGGAGAGGAGGAGAGAGGGGGGGAGAAGGGAGAGAGGAGGAGAGAGGGGAGAGAGGAGGAGAGAGGGGGGGAGAGAGGAGGAGAGAGGGGGGGAGAGAGGAGGAGAAAGGGAGAGAGGAGGAGAGAAAGGGAGAGAGGAGGAGAGAGGGGGGGAGAGGAGAGAGAAGGAGAGAGGGGGGGAGAGAGGAGGAGAAAGGGAGAGAGGAGGAGAAAGGGAGAGAGGAGGAGAGAGGGGGGGAGAGAGAAGGAGAGAGGGGGGGGAGAGAGGAGGAGAAAGGGAGAGAGGAGGAGAAAGGGAGAGAGGAGGAGAGAGGAGAGAGAGGAGGAGAAAGGGAGAGAGGAGGAGAAAGGGAGAGAGGAGGAGAGGGAAACAGATAAACATAAACAGGTTGTGGTGGTGTGTTGTCGTTCACTTTAGCCTCAAACTTAAATGACTTAAAAATCAAAGTATTAGACAGGGGGGCAACCGAAAAATAACCTCTGTTTATCTCTCACTCCGAGAAGGTTTCCCTGTCAGCTGAACATCCCATATCTATTCAGTCTTTCCCCTACCAGTTGTATGGGGGCTGTGCTTTGGCAAAGTGGGTGGGGTTATATCCTTTCTGTTTGGCCCTGTCCGGGGGTGTCCTCGGATGGGGCCACAGTGTCTCCTGACCCCTCCTGTCTCAGCCTCCAGTATTTATGCTGCAGTAGTTTATGTGTCGGGGGGCTGGGGTCAGTTTGTTATATCTGAGGTACTTCTCCTGTCCTATTCGGTGTCCTGTGTGAATCTAAGTGTGCCTTTCTAGGGAGTTTTTCCTAGCCACCGTGCTTCTACACCTGCATTGCTTGCTGTTTGGGGTTTTAGGCTGGGTTTCTGTACAGCACTTTGAGATATCAGCTGATGTACGAAGGGCTATATAAATAAATTTGATTTGATTTGTTCTGTGAAGTAAGTTAGAGTCCTGTAGGTCTGAGTCTCACCCGAGAGTCCTGTAGGTCTGAGTCCTGTAGGTCTGAGTCTCACCCGAGAGTCCTGTAGGTCTGAGTCTCACCTGACAGTCCTGTAGGTCTGAGTCTCACCCGAGAGTCCTGTAGGTCTGAGTCTCACCCGAGAGTCCTGTAGGTCTGAGTCTCACCCGAGAGTCCTGTAGGTCTGAGTCTCACCTGAGAGTCCTGTAGGTCTGAGTCACCTGAGAGTCCTGTAGGCCTGAGTCCTGTAGGTCTGAGTCCTGTAGGTCTGAGTCTCACCCGAGAGTCCTGTAGGTCTGAGTCTCACCCGAGAGTCCTGTAGGTCTGAGTCTCACCCGAGAGTCCTGTAGGTCTGAGTCTCACCCGACAGTCCTGTAGGTCTGAGTCTCACCCGAGAGTCCTGTAGGTCTGAGTCTCACCCGAGAGTCCTGGAGGTCTGATTATCACCCGAGAGTCCTGTAGGTCTGAGTCTCACCCGAGAGTCCTGTAGGTCTGATTCTCACCCGAGAGTCCTGTAGGTCTGAGTCTCACCCGAGAGTCCTGTAGGTCTGAGTCTCACCCGAGAGTCCTGTAGGTCTGAGTCTCACCTGAGAGTCCTGTAGGTCTGAGTCCTGTAGGTCTGAGTCTCACCTGAGAGTCCTGTAGGTCTGAGTCCTGTAGGTCTGAGTCTCACCCGAGAGTCCTGTAGGTCTGAGTCTCACCCGAAAGTCCTGTAGGTCTGATTCTCACCCGAGAGTCCTGTAGGTCTGAGTCTCACCCGAGAGTCCTGTAGGTCTGAGTCTCACCCGAGAGTCCTGTAGGTCTGAGTCTCACCTGAGAGTCCTGTAGGTCTGAGTCCTGTAGGTCTGAGTCTCACCTGAGAGTCCTGTAGGTCTGAGTCCTGTAGGTCTGAGTCTCACCCGAGAGTCCTGTAGGTCTGAGTCTCACCCGAAAGTCCTGTAGGTCTGAGTCTCACCTGAGAGTCCTGTAGGTCTGAGTCTCACCCGAGAGTCCTGTAGGTCTGAGTCTCACCTGAGAGTCCTGTAGGTCTGAGTCTCACCTGAGAGTCATGTAGGTCTGAGTCTCACCTGAGAGTCATGTAGCTGGGACCCCAGACTGACCAGGTCTTTACTCAGTTTAATGTTCTTCCCCTCCACCTCATTCAGCAGACCGCTCACACTGTCCAACTCAGACTGGAACAGAGGGATGAGAGAAGAAGGGGATGAGAGGAGAAGGGTTGAGAGGAGAAGTGGATGAGAGAAGAAGGGGATGAGGGGAGAAGTGGATGAGAGGAGAAGTGGATGAGAGGAGAAGTGGACGAGAGGAGAAGTGGACGAGAGAAGAAGGGATGAGAGAAGAAGTGGACGAGAGAAGAAGGGGATGAGAGGAGAAGGGGATGAGAGGAGAAGGGGATGAGAGAAGAGTGGGATGAGAGAAGAGGGATGAGAGAAGAGTGGGATGAGAGAAGAGTGGGATGAGAGAAGAGTGGGATGAGAGAAGAGTGGGATGAGAGAAGAGTGGGATGAGAGGAGAAGTGGATGAGAGAAGACAGGGAAAGAAGAAGTGGATGGGAGAAGACAGGGAAAGAAGAAGTGGATGGGAGAAGACAGGGAAAGAAGAAGTGGATGGGAGAAGACAGGGAAAGAAGAAGTGGATGGGAGAAGACAGGGAAAGAAGAAGTGGATGGGAGAAGACAGGGAAAGAAGAAGTGGATGGGAGAAGACAGGGAAAGAAGAAGTGGATGGGAGAAGACAGGGAAAGAAGAAGTGGATGAGAGAAGACAGGGAAAGAAGAAGTGGATGAGAGAAGACAGGGAAAGAAGAAGTGGATGGGAGAAGACAGGGAAAGAAGAAGTGGATGAGAGAAGACAGGGAAAGAAGAAGTGGATGGGAGAAGACAGGGAAAGAAGAAGTGGATGGGAGAAGACAGGGAAAGAAGAAGTGGATGAGAGAAGAAGTGGATGGGAGAAGACAGGGAAAGGAGAAGTGGATGAGAGAAGACAGGGAGAGAAGAAGGGGATGAGAGAAGAAGTGGATGAGAGAAGACAGGGAGAGAAGAAGGGGATGAGAGAAGAAGTGGATGAGAGAAGACAGGGAGAGAAGAAGGGGATGAGAGAAGAAGTGGATGAGAGAAGACAGGGAAAGAAGAAGTGGATGGGAGAAGACAGGGAAAGAAGAAGTGGATGGGAGAAGACAGGGAAAGAAGAAGTGGATGGGAGAAGACAGGGAAAGAAGAAGTGGATGGGAGAAGACAGGGAAAGAAGAAGTGGATGAGAGGAGAAGTGGATGAGAGAAGACAGGGAGAGAAGAAGTGGATGGGAGAAGACAGGGAAAGAAGAAGTGGACGGGACAAGACAGGGAAAGAAGAAGTGGATGGGAGAAGACAGGGAAAGAAGAAGTGGATGGGAGAAGACAGGGAAAGAAGAAGTGGATAGGAGAAGACAGGGAAAGAAGAAGTGGATGGGAGAAGACAGGGAAAGAAGAAGTGGATGAGAGAAGACAGGGAAAGAAGAAGTGGATGAGAGAAGAAGGGGATGAGAGGAGAAGTGGATGAGAGAAGAAGGGGATGAGAGAAGAAGGGGATGAGAGGAGAAGTGGATGAGAGAAGAAGGGGATGAGAGGAGAAGTGGATGGGAGAAGAAGTGGATGGGAGAAGACAGGGAAAGAAGAAGTGGATGGGAGAAGACAGGGAAAGAAGAAGTGGATGAGAGAAGACAGGGAAAGAAGAAGTGGATTGGAGAAGACAGGGAAAGAAGAAGTGGATGAAAGAAGAAGTGGATGAGAGGAGAAGTGGATGAGAGAAGACAGGGAAAGAAGAAGTGGATTGGAGAAGACAGGGAAAGAAGAAGTGGATGAGAGAAGACAGGGAAAGAAGAAGTGGATGAAAGAAGAAGTGGATGAGAGAAGAAGTGGACGAGAGGAGAAGTGGACGAGAGGAGAAGTGGATGAGAGAAGAAGTGGATGAGAGAAGAAGTGGATGAGAGAAGAAGTGGATGAGAGAAGAAGTGGATGAGAGGAGAAGTGGATGAGAGGAGAAGGGGATGAGAGAAGAAGGGGATGAGAGGGGAAGGGGATGAGAGAAGGAGGGGATGAGAGAAGGAGGGGATGAGAGAAAAGAGTAGCAGGTTGTCACAAACATGAAATAATAACTGATGATGTCATCATGTGAATAAAAACCCAATCCGCTCCTTCATCCCCAAGTCCTTGGCTGTAAAACCACAATACCTTCTCAGTCAACTTACCAGGTGAACATCAGGGGTGAGCAGACGCCATAGTGTTCAATGACTATTTCTGGGCTGTTGTTTAGCGTTCTCAGATGGGTCACAGCCATACATAGAGGACAGTTGTACTAAGGACAACCCCCTGCTCCACAGCCATACATAGAGGACAGTTGTACTAAGGACAACCCCCTGCTCCACAGCCATACATAGAGGACAGTTGTACTAAGGACAACCCCCTGCTCAACAGCCATACATAGAGGACAGTTGTACTAAGGACAACCCCCTGCTCAACAGCCATACATAGAGGACAGTTGTACTAAGGACAACCCCCTGCTCAACAGCCATACATAGAGGACAGTTGTACTAAGGACAACCCCCTGCTCAACAGCCATACATAGAGGACAGTTGTACTAAGGACAACCCCCTGCTCCACAGCCATACATAGAGGACAGTTGTACTAAGGACAACCCCCTGCTCAACAGCCATACATAGAGGACAGTTGTACTAAGGACAACCCCCTGCTCAACAGCCATACATAGAGGACAGTTGTACTAAGGACAACCCCCTGCTCGTGTTTCAGGCTTCAAACGTTTGTCACTATTATTTCCATCTGACGTGTGATGTGGTACAGATGTAGGATATTAATTTGATCACCCTGTTGCAGGATACATTTTCTGCAAACATGTCGTGTATTTGAGGTTTAAAAAAGTTTAACTAATTTCCACTTTGGAGTTTCAGACTTGATTTTCCCTTACGAAGAAATGTATCAACCCCTACTAAAATGTCCATGAATTACAATCCACATAATAATTCCAATTTCCTGTTGCTGTGGGATTATTTTCCTGAGGAGCAAACTGGTTCAAATTAAGGTCCTACATCTGTAGCCAGTGTACGCTACTCACGGTCAACTTAGAGACTCGTTCTCCCAGCTCCCCCCTCTGTCTCTCGCTGTCGTTGTAGCGCGACTGCAAGTCTGACAGCTGACCTTCGATCTTCTTCCTCTTGTGCTCCACCTCCTGCTTGGCGTTGGCCAATGAGTGGAGGTCTGCGCTGAGGTCAGATGACTCCTTCTCCAATCCCTGCTTAGCCTTCTCCAGACTGGCTCGCACCTGGGGAGAGAAGGGAGGGTTGGGAGAGACGGGAGGGTGGAGGGAATGAGGGAGTGGAGAGAGACGGGAGGGTGTGAGGAGTGGGGAGAGACAGGAGGGTGTGAGGAGTGGGGAGGGACAGGAGGGTGTGAGGAGTGGGGAGGGACAGGAGGGTGTGAGGGAGTGGGGAGAGACAGGAGGGTGTGAGGAGTGGGGAGAGACAGGAGGGTGTGAGGAGTGGGGAGAGACAGGAGGGTGTGAGGAGTGGGGAGAGAAGGGAGGGTGGAGGGAATGAGGGAGTGGGAAAGAAGGGAGGGTGGAGGGAATGAGGGAGTGGGGAGAGAAGGGAGGGTGGAGGGAATGAGGGAGTGGAGAGAGAAGGGAGGGTGGAGGGAATGAGGGAGTGGGAGAGAAGGGAGGGTGGAGGGAATGGGGAGAGAAGGGAGGGTGGAGGGGATGAGGGAGTGGGGAGAGAACGGAGGGTGGAGGGAATGAGGGAGTGGGGAGAGAACGGAGGGTGGAGGGAATGAGGGAGTGGGGAGAGAAGGGAGGGTGTGAGGAGTGGGGAGAGAAGGGAGGGTGTGAGGGAATGAGGGGGAGACGGGAGGGTGTGAGGGAGTGTGTGTGTGTGTGTTCCCATGCAGGCGTCAGGTGTGTTACCCTCTTGGCCTGCTCCAGTTGTTCAGACAGTTCCTCAACAGTCTGTGTGTGTTTCTGTCTCATCTCCTGGACCTGAGCTTCATGGTTCCTCCCTTCCTCCTCCATCACCTTCTTCAACACGGCAACCTCCTGCTCTCGCTTCGTCCTGGAGAACACAACACAGAGCAACCATCAGTGTGTGTGTCCCAATTGGAGCCGGACCGTAGTTCCTGCTGTGCAGTGGTGGAATCCAGTGGTGTCCACTAGAGGTCAAACTGAGACCGTATGGTCAGGATGTGGTGTCCTCTAGAGGTCACTAGAGGTCAAACTGAGACCGTATGGTCAGGATGTGGTGTCCTCTAGAGGTCAAACTGAGACCGTATGGTCAGGATGTGGTGTCCTCTAGAGGTCACTAGGTCAAACTGAGACCGTATGGTCAGGATGTGGTGTCCTCTAGACGGTCAAACTGAGACCGTATGGTCAGAATGTGGTGTCGTCTAGAGGTCAAACTGAGAGCGTATGGTCAGGATGTGGTGTCCACTAGAGGTCAAACTGAGACCATGTGGTCAGGATGTGGTGTCCTCTAAACGGTCACTAGAGGTCAAACTGAGACTGTAAGGTCAGGATGTGGTGTCCTCTAAACGGTCACTAGAGGTCAAACTGAGACCGTATGGTCAGGATGTGGTGTCCTCTAGAGGTCAAACTGAGAGCGTATGGTCAGGATGTGGTGTCCTCTAAACGGTCACTAGAGGTCAAACTGAGACCGTATGATCAGGATGTGGTGTCCTCTAGAGGTCAAACTGAGACCGTATGGTCAGGATGTGGTGTCCTCTAGAGGTCACTAGAGGTCAAACTGAGAGCATATGGTCAGGATGTGGTGTCCTCTAGAGGTCACTAGAGGTCAAACTGAGAGCGTTTGGACAGGATGTGGTGTCCTCTAGACGGTCCCTAGAGGTCAAACTGAGACCCGTTTGGTCAGGATGTGGTGTCCTCTAGAGGTCAAACTGAGACCGTATGGTCAGGATGTGGTGTCCTCTAGAGGTCACTAGAGATCAAACTGAGAGCGTATGGTCAGGATGTGGTGTCCTCTAAACGGTCACTAGAGGTCAAACTGAGACCGTATGATCAGGATGTGGTGTCCTCTAGAGGTCAAACTGAGACCGTATGGTCAGGATGTGGTGTCCTCTAGAGGTCACTAGAGGTCAAACTGAGAGCATATGGTCAGGATGTGGTGTCCTCTAGAGGTCACTAGAGGTCAAACTGAGAGCGTATGGTCAGGATGTGGTGTCCTCTAGAGGTCACTAGAGGTCAAACTGAGAGCGTTTGGACAGGATGTGGTGTCCTCTAGACGGTCCCTAGAGATCAAACTGAGACCGTTTGGTCAGGACGTGGTGTCCTCTAGAGGTCAAACTGAGACCGTTTGGTCAGGACGTGGTGGTGACCGTGACTTGACCGTACCGTAGCTCCTGCTGTGCGGCGGTGGTGTCCAGAGTGTCTTCCAGCTCAGACCTCAGAGCGTTCAGCTCCTCTCCCAGGTCTCTGCAGGCTGCATCAGCCCTCCTCCTGGCAGCCCCCTCTGACTCCAGGTCCTCCTGGATCTCACCTAGTGATCACACACACACACACACACACACACACGCAGACACACACACACACACACACACACACACACACACACACACACACACACACACACACACACACACACACACACACACATGACCAGAGCACACACACACACACATATGACCAGAGCACACACATGCAGACACGCAGACACACACGCACACACACACACACACACACACGACCAGAGCGCGCGCACACACACACACACACACACACCCACAACCAGACAGGACCCTATTCCTCATGTAGTGCACTGCCTTTGAGCAGGTTAGCGGTTTCCATCATGGATGTTGTTCTGGAACAGCTCTGCAGAGTGGTCACTAGCTGGCACAGGCACAAAGTCATAACGTCTGACTGTAAACCCTTAACCACACTGCTAACCCTAACCTTAACCACACTGCTAACCTTAACCACACTGCTAACCCTAACCACACTGCTAAACCTAACCTTAACCACACTGCTAACCCTAACCTTAACCACACCGCTAACCCTTACCTTAACCACACTGCTAACCTTAACCACACTGCTAACCCTAACCTTAACCACACTGCTAACCCTAACCTTAACCACACTGCTAACCCTAACCTTAACCACAATGCTAACCCTTACCTTAACCACACTGCTAACCCTAACCTTAACCACACTGCTAACGCTAACCTTAACCACACTGCTAACCCTAACCTTAACCACACTGCTAACCCTAACCATAACCACACTGCTAACCCTAACCTTAACCACACTGCTAACGCTAACCTTAACCACACTGCTAACCCTAACCTTAACCACACTGCTAACCCTAACCATAACCACACTGCTAACCCTAACCTTAACCACACTGCTAACCCTAACCTTAACCACACTGCTAACCCTAACCTTAACCACACTGCTAACCCTAACCTTAAGCACACTGCTAACCCTAACCTTAACCACACTGCTAACCCTAACCTTAACCACACTGCTAACCCTAACCTTAACCACACTGCTAACCTTAATGCCTAACCTTAAATTAAGACCAAAAAGCTACATTTTTTCCCAGTAATTTTTTACAATAAAGACAATTTAGGACGAGACTCATCCCAATCAACGCTCAGTTCTACCTCAAGGACGAGACTCATCCCAATCAACGCTCAGTTCTACCTCAAGGACGAGACTCATCCCAATCAACGCTCAGTTCTACCTCAAGGACGAGACTCATCCCAATCAACTCTCAGTTCTACCTCAAGGACGAGACTCATCCCAATCAACGCCAACCTGCTACCTTTGACCCTTGCGGGTGTCTTTTGGGACACCCTCCCTTGACATGGATCTCACCTAGCAGCCCCTCCAGCTCCCTGACTCGACGCACCGCAGCAACACATCCAGCAGACTCCTCTTCCAACCTGACAGAGAGAGAGAGAGAGAGAGACAGAGAGACAGAGACAGAGAGAGACAGAGACAGAGACAGAGAGAGAGAGAGAGAGAGAGAGAGAGAGAGAGAGAGATTTAGGGCATGAGAAATAGTAGCTATTTTATGTGTGTAGATATGCCTAATAACGGTTAGGATTGTCAACGTACAGTCTACAGTCTCTCTCAACTCTTTAACTCTTTGTCAAGTGTGTTTATATGTTCCTGGATAATAAAGCTACTGATTGAAGATAGTTCATCCCTGATGATCTGGGATTGATTACCTGGCCTGAGTGGCCAGTAGCTCCTCCTCCTTGGCGGCGAGCTGTGCTCTGAGCTCGGCTAGCTGGGCCTGCAGGTCGGCCAGCTGCTCCTGGAGATCAGCCAGCTCCGTCTCCAGCTTCCTCTTGGCCTTTTCCACATCCTGCCTGCCCTTCTCCTCCTTCTTCATACGCACTGAGGAAGAGGAGGAGGAGAAATAGGAAACATCATCATCATCATCATCATCTATAAGCAGAGGTATACTGATGCATTCTTGGAGAGTGTGTAAGCTTTGTTCAGCTTTATCCCAGTCCTAACACACCAGATTCAACCAATTAAGGTCTAAATGAAAAACAATACTTGGCTGATTACTGACTGACTGATTGATGCCAGGGGTGAGAGGTCAGGGGTTAGTAAACTCACCCTCCAGGTCTGAGATCATAGACTCATGTTTGTTCTTCAGCTTGGTCAGGTTCTTAGACTTCTCCTCTTCCTCAGCCAGGTTAGAGCTGGAGTCTGCTATTCTCTCCTCCAACAGTTTACGCTCCTGAAGAACAACGGATAAAAGAGAGAAAGGTCAGGGTTCAGAGGTGAGGGGTCAGGGACTGTGCTATTCTCTCCTCCAACAGTTTACGCTCCTGAAGAACAACGGATAAAAGAGAGAAAGGTCAGGGTTCAGAGGTGAGGGGTCAGGGACTGTGCTATTCTCTCCTCCAACAGTTTACGCTCTACAGATAAAAGGGAGGAAGGTCAGGGTTCAGAGGTGAGGGGTCAGGGACTTTGCTATTCTCTCCTCCAACAGTTTACGCTCTACAGATAAAAGGGAGGAAGGTCAGGGTTCAGAGGTGAGGGGTCAGGGACTGTACTACTCTCTCCTCCAACAGCTTAGGCTCCCGAAGAACAACACACAGCAGGGAGAAAGGTTAATCAGAGGTCAGAGGTGAGGGGTCAGGGACTGAGTGCTACATGCTCCTTCAACAGCTCAAGTTGCTGAGGAACAGGAGAACAGGGAGGAAGATCGGTGGGTGGGTAGGTGGGTGAATGGTGTTTATTGAGACGGGTGGAGAACAACATACCTTGAGTAGTTTGTTATTCTGGTCCTCCATGATGACAACATCCTCCTCCAGTTTCTTGACCTTCCCCTCAACAGTCACCTTCTCCAGCTGCAGCTTCTGACGAGAGTCCTCCTCCTCTGACAGATGGGCCTCCATGGCCTAAAACAGAGGAGAAAGGGATGAAGAGGAGAGAGAGAGAGGGACAGGGAGGGGCAATAATATATAGGAGAAGAGTTTGTGCGTTTTCTGTTCCAAATATAATGTTTTAATAAAGGTTAGGTGATACAATCACAGTGTTTCAACCCACATGGTCTTTGTCACTCCACCTGACCCACAACAGGGCCTCCACCTGACCCACAACAGGGCCTCCACCTGACCCACAACAGGGTCTCTACCTGACCCACAACAGGGCCTTCACCTGACCCACAACAGGGTCTCTACCTGACCCACAACAGGGCCTTCACCTGACCCACAACAGGGCCTTCACCTGACCCACAACAGGGCCTCCACCTGACCCACAACAGGGCCTCCACCTGACCCACAACAGGGCCTCCACCTGACCCACAACAGGGCCTCCACCTGACCCACAACAGGGCCTCCACCTGACCCACAACAGGGCCTCCACCTGACCCACAACAGGGCCTCCACCTGACCCACAACAGGGCCTCCACCTGACCCACAACAGGGCCTCCACCTGACCCACAACAGGGCCTCCACCTGACCCACAACAGGGCCTTCACCTGACCCACAACAGGGCCTCCACCTGACCCACAACAGGGCCTCCACCTGACCCACAACAGGGCCTCCACCTGACCCACAACAGGGCCTCCACCTGACCCACAACAGGGTCTCTACCTGACCCACAACAGGGCCTTCACCTGACCCACAACAGGGCCTCCACCTGACCCACAACAGGGTCTCTACCTGACCCACAACAGGGCCTTCACCTGACCCACAACAGGACCTTCACCTGACCCACAACAGGGCCTCCACCTGACCCACAACAGGGCCTCCACCTGACCCACAACAGGGCCTCCACCTGACCCACAACAGGGCCTCCACTTGACCCACAACAGGGCCTCCACCTGACCCACAACAGGGCCTTCACCTGACCCACAACAGGGCCTCCACCTGACCCACAACAGGGCCTCTACCTGACCCACAACAGGACCTCCACCTGACCCACAACAGGACCTCCACCTGACCCACAACAGGGCCTCCACCTGACCCACAACAGGGCCTCCACCTGACCCACAACAGGGCCTTCACCTGACCCACAACAGGGCCTCCACCTGACCCACAACAGGACCTCCACCTGACCCACAACCTGACCTCCACCTGACCCACAACAGGGCCTTCACCTGACCCACAACAGGACCATATGATCCACAACAGGGTCACATGATACACAACAGGACCTTACATCTATACCAGTCTATGGATAAGGACAGAGTGCAGTCAATCCACCATCCCCTAACTTCAGCATTTTCCAACCAGAAACCAAAGGAAGTCAATGAACCCGGTAATATCCATATTAGCATTTCATGCCAAAGTTTCTGATTTTTGTCCATTTTGACTCATCACTGATATACCAGAGTTGAAAAGGTCATCGCTCGGTAGCCATTTTGACTCATCACTGATATACCAGAGTTGAAAAGGTCATCGCTCGGTAGCCATTTTGACTCATCACTGATATACCAGAGTTGAAAAGGTCATCGCTCGGTAGCCATTTTGGATCTGCCCACCTGTAGTTGCTGTTGCATGTCCTTCCTCTCCTGCTGCAGCTGTGTGGCTCTCTCCTCCTCCTCCTCCAGCCGCGACTCCATCTCATGGAGCACCTCCTCCAGCTCCTGCTTCTTGACCTCCAGACGAACCCTCATCTCCTCTGCCTCAGCATACAACTCTGTCTCCGCCTGAAGCTTCTGCTCCAGTTTAGCTCGCTCCTCTACTACCTAGAGAGAGAGAGAAAGTGTGTGTGTGTGTGTATCCACCTCACCTGTGTGTGTGTGTGTGTGTGTGTGTCTCCACCTCACCTGTATGTGTGTGTGTGTGTGTGTGTGTGTGTGTGTGTGTGTGTGTGTGTGTGTGTGTGTGTGTGTCTCTACCTCACTTGTATGTGTGTGTGTGTGTCTCTACCGCACTTGTATGTGTGTGTGTGTGTGGGTGTGTGTCTCTGCCTTACCTGTGTGCGTGTGTCTCCACTTCACCTGTGTGTGTTTGTGTGTGTGTCTCTGCCTCACCTGTGTGTGTTTGTGTGTGTGTGTGTCCACTTCACCTGTGTGTGTGTGTGTGTCTCCACTTCATGTGTGTGTTTGTGTGTGTGTGTGTGTCTCCGCTTCATGTGTGTGTGTGTGTGTGTGTGTGTGTGTGTGTGTGTGTGTGTGTGTGTCTCCGCTTCATGTGTGTGTGTGTGTGTGTGTGTGTGTGTGTGTGTCTCCACTTCACCTGTGTGTGTTTCTGGGAGATCTCCTTCAGTTCCACCTGGCTCTTCTGAGCCAGATCCTTGGCGGACTTCAGCTCCTCCTCCTTCTGACCCATTTCTTCTTCCTGTCGCGTCACCTGGAGGAGGGGCTTCACCTGCGGGACGACCAATCAACGTTTACATAAGAGCTGCCATCAAAACAAATCAACCAATCAAAACGAAGATATACTCAACAAGTGATGGATGTGGCAGAACATCAACATGTGTGTGTGTGTGTGTGTGTGTATGTGTGTGTGTGAGTGTGAGTGTGTGAGTGTGAGTGTGTGAGTGTGTGTGTGTGTGTACCTTGGTGAACAGCCTCCACCACTGCCAGTTCTTCAGGACCAGGTAGACGGCACAGTTCCTCTGAATCACCTTCATAGCAGTCAGCTGGGCTTGACGCTTACTAAACGCTCTGTGGACAGAAGTCGCATCAGAGTGTGTCTGCTATCATGCTGCTGTGGGCGCGACTGGCAACGCTACCTCACGGTGTAATGTGTCAATGTGAGGGTCCCGGTGTGGGGAGCCCAGGCTGGAAACAACACTGTTACACTAACCTACTGGCAACGCTACCTCACGGGTGTAATGTGTCAATGTGAGGGTCCCGGTGTGGGGAGCCCAGGCTGGAAACAACACTGTTACACTAACCTACTGGCAACGCTACCTCACGGGTGTATTGTGTCGATGTGAGGGTCCCGGTGTGGGGAGCCCAGGCTGGAAACAACACTGTTACACTAACCTACTGGCAACGCTACCTCACGGTCCCGGTGTGTGGAGCCCAGGCTGGAAACAACACTGTTACACTAACCTACTGGCAACGCTACCTCACGGTTGTAATGTGTCAATGTGGGGGTCCGGTGTGGGGAGCCCAGGCTGGAACCAACACTGTTACACTAACCTACTGGCAACGCTACCTCACGGTTGTAATGTGTCAATGTGAGGGTCCCGGTGTGGGGAGCCCAGGCTGGAAACAACACTGTTACACTAACCGGCGCGACAGGAAGCTCCTAGCGTGGGCCTGGAAGGCGATGATGACCACGGTCAGTTTAAGGTCCCTCTCCTCCTCCAGCTGGGCTAACACTCCTGTTCTGAAGAACATCTTACTCTGACCAATACGGAACAGATTAGGGTCCAGGTCCAGGTGCTTCATCTGGAGAGGAAGTCATAACACCTTTATCGTGGCACCTTTATCGTGACACCGTTATCATAACACCGTTATCATAACACCTTTATCATAACACCTTTATCATAACACCTTTATCATGACACCTTTATCATGACACCTTTATCGTGACACCGTTATCATAACACCTTTATCGTACCACCTTTATCATAACACCGTTATCATAACACCTTTATCGTGACAACTTTATCCTAACACCTTTACCATGACACCTTTATCGTGACACCTTTATCCTAACACCTTTATCATGACACCTTTATCGTGACACCTTTATCATAACACCTTTATCGTGGCACCTTTATCGTGACACCGTTATCATAACACCGTTATCATAACACCTTTATCATAACACCTTTATCATGACACCTTTATCATGACACCTTTATCATGACACCTTTATCGTGACACCGTTATCATAACACCTTTATCATACCACCTTTATCATAACACCGTTATCATAACACCTTTATCGTGACAACTTTATCCTAACACCTTTACCATGACACCTTTATCGTGACACCTTTATCCTAACACCTTTATCATGACACCTTTATCGTGACACCTTTATCATAACACCTTTATCATGACACAGTTATCATGACACCGTTATCCGTTATCATGACACCTTTATCGTGACACCTTTATCCTAAAACCTTTATCATGACACCTTTATCGTGACATCGTTATCATAACACCGTTATCATGACACCGTTATCACGACACCGTTATCATGACACCTTTATCATAACACCGTTATCCGTTATCACGACACCGTTATCCGTTATCATGACGTCGTTATCATGACACCGTTATCATGACACCGTTATCATGACACCGTTATCATGACATCGTTATCATGACACCATTATCCGTTATCATGACATCGTTATCATGACACCGTTATCATAACACCGTTATCATGCCATCGTTATCATGACACCGTTATCCGTTATCATGACATCGTTATCATGACACCGTTATCCGTTATCGTGAGACTGTTATCGTGACATCGTTATCATAACACCGTTATCGTGACACCGTTATCATGACGCCGTTATCATAACACCGTTATCATGACACCGTTATCCGTTATCATGACATCGTTATCATGACACCTTTACCGTGACACCTTTATCATAGCACCGTTGTCATGACGCCGTTATCACAACACCTTTATCGTGAGACCTTTATCATAGCACCGTTGTCATGACGCCGTTGTCATAACACCTTTATCGTGAGACCTTTCATAACAAAGGCCCCTTTAGAATAACTCTTTACTTATCCAGAACTAAGGTAGAAACATTTGTCCTATTTAGTTCATTGCTCAACTTTAGGTTTTCTAAAAAGTGCAGGTTCAAATGTGCCAAAAGGTTTTTAGGCTCAGTGACTGTATCAGTTAGATCCACTCAGACGATTCAGTTAGATCAACTCAGACGTGTCAGTTAGATCAACTCAGACGTTTCAGTTAGAACAACTCAGACGTTTCAGTTAGATCCACTCAGACGATTCAGTTAGATCAACTCAGACGTTTCAGTTAGATCAACTCAGACGTTTCAGTTAGATCAACTCAGACGTTTCAGTTAGAACAACTCAGACGTGTCAGTTTGAACAACTCAGACGTTTCAGTTAGATCAACTCAGACGTTTCAGTTAGAACAACTCAGACGTGTTAGTTAGATCAACTCAGACGTCTCAGTTAGATCAACTCAGACGTTTTCAGTTAGATCAACTCAGACGTGTCAGTTAGATCAACTCAGACGTGTCAGTTAGATCAACTCAGACGTGTCAGTTAGATCAACTCAGACGTGTCAGTTAGATCAACTCAGACGTGTCAGTTAGATCAACTCAGACGTGTCAGTTAGATCAACTCAGACGTGTCAGTTAGATCCACTCAGACGTGTCAGTTAGATCAACTCAGACGTGTCAGTTAGATCCACTCAGACGTGTCAGTTAGATCAACTCAGACATTTCAGTTAGAACAACTCAGACATTTCAGTAAGATGAAATCACCATTAGTTGACAAGCCTGTTTCCCGTCCATGAAACCCTTTGGGATGCAGTTGGCTGCTAGGATCTCATAGCTACAAGAAGAGGAAGAAGAAAGAGAGGAAGACAGAAGGAAGAGAACACGTTGTTATGTGTTAACTACACAGACACAATCGTGGTTCCTTATTAACGTTGGTGTTAGAACGTTCCTCACCGTTGTCGGAACTCTTGGAACACGATGCGGTTGGGGAAGCCCTGTCTGCAGATACGGATCCCTTCTAGAACCCCGTTACACCTCAACTGTTCCAGAACCAGGTTAGCATCCAGCTTCCCTGCCTACACACACACACACACACACACACACACACACACACACACACACACACACACACACACACACACACACACACACACACACACACACACACACACACAGGAAGAATGAGGGAGACAGAGAGATCAGGGGTGACTCAAGAGAGAGGAGATGAATTGATGAAACGTATAGAAATAGCTGTAAGTGTTTTGGGTAAGGGGGATAGTGTCCTACCCTCTTCTCGTGGTTGGGGATGATACAGCGTATGAAGTTGGGCTGTGTGTTGTTCAACGTGGTCATCAGTTTGCCCAGGGATTCCTTGTAGAGCTGGCCCACTGTCCTGAACATGCCCTTCTTAGACTTGGTGGCGCTGGGGGCCGAGCTCTCTGACATCTTGGTAATGGTCTCCAGACCCACCACATGGTCCACTGGAAACAGAACAGGGATTATTCATGATCTCTGATAAGAGAGGCTAGGGGGGGAAAAGGTGAGAGGCAGGGAGAAAGAGGAGGAGATGAAAGAGAGAGGGAGGGAGAAAGAGGAGGAGATGAAAGAGAGAGGGAGGGAGAAAGAGGAGATGAAAGAGAGAGGCAGGGAGAAAGAGGAGGAGATGAAAGAGAGAGGCAGGGAGAAAGAGGAGGAGATGAAAGAGAGAGGGAGGGAGAAAGAGGAGGAGATGAAAGAGAGAGGGAGGGAGAAATAGGAGGAGATGAAAGAGAGAGGGAGGGAGAAAGAGGAGGAGATGAAAGAGAGAGGGAGGGAGAAAGAGGAGGAGATGAAAGAGAGAGGGAGGGAGAAAGAGGAGGAGATGAAAGAGAGAGGGAGAGAGAAAGAGGAGGAGATGAAAGAGAGGCAGGGAGAAAGAGGAGGAGATGAAAGAGAGAGGGAGAGAGAAAGAGGAGGAGATGAAAGAGAGAGGGAGAGAGAAAGAGGAGGAGATGAAAGAGAGGCAGGGAGAAAGAGGAGGAGATGAAAGAGAGAGGGAGAGAGAAAGAGGAGATGAAAGAGAGAGGCAGGGAGAAAGAGGAGGAGATGAAAGAGAGAGGGAGGGAGAAAGAGGAGGAGATGAGAGAGAAGAACAGGTGACAGACAAGAAGGAGAGACAGTAGAATACTGATGAATACTGATGGGAACACAGTAAAGTGAATAGGTAATAGACAACACATGTCTACTGATAGGAGTACAGTAACAACACATGTCTACTGATAGGAATACAGTAACAACACATGTCAACTGATAGGAGTACAGTAACAACACATGTCTACTGATAGGAGTACAGTAACAACACATGTCTACTGATAGGAATACCGTAACAACACATGTCTACTGATAGGAATACTGTAACAACACATGTCTACTGATAGGAGTACAGTAACAACACATGTCTACTGATAGGAATACAGTAACAACACATGTCTACTGATAGGAGTACAGTAACAACACATGTCTACTGATAGGAGTACAGTAACAACACATGTCTACTGATAGGAGTACAGTAACAACACATGTCTACTGATAGGAATACAGTAACAACATGTCTACTGATAGGAATACAGTAACAACACATGTCTACTGATGGGAATACAGTAACAACACATGTCTACTGATAGGAATACAGTAAAGTGAATAGGTAGAATAGTAGACCAACTGTGCTTGCATCCTAAATAGGACCCTATTCCTGATATACTATAGTGCACAACTTTTGACTAGAGTACTATGGGGCCTGGTCTAACGTAGTGTACCACATAGGGAACAGGGTGCCATTTTGGGACGCTTCCTGTGGCTCACCATCCTTCCAGAGGTCCTGTATGAAGGGGTTGGATGAGTTGTTGAGGAGAGCCGTCACGTTGTCATTCAGAGGGTCCATGTTCTTAGTCAGCCAGTTGGCCCCATTGTAGTCCACCTATAACACAACCACAATACAACCACAATACAACCATAACACAACCACAACATAACCACAACCACAACACAACCATGTTCTCCGTCAGTCAGCTGTTCCTGTTGTAGTCCACCTATAACACAACCACAATACAACCACAACACAACCACAACATAACCACAACACAACCACAACACAACCACAATACAACCATAACACAACCACAACACAACCACAATACAACCATAACACAACCACAACACAACCATAACACAACCACAACACAACCATAACACAACCATAACACAGCCACAACATAACCACAACCACAACACAACATAACCACAACAATGTTATTAATCAGCCAGCTGGCCCTGTTGTAGACCACCTACTGTACAACACAACCACAACACAACCACAACACAACATAACCACAACCACAACACAACATAACCACAACACAACATAACCACAACCACACCACAACATAACCACAACCATGTTATTAATCAGCCAGCTGGCCCTGTTGTAGACCACCTACTGTACAACACAACCACAACACAACCACAACACAACATAACCACAACCACAACACAACATAACCACAACACAACATAACCACAACCACAACACAACATAACCACAACCATGTTATTAATCAGCCAGCTGGCCCTGTTGTAGACCACCTACTGTACAACACAACCACAACACAACCACAACACAACATAACCACAACCACAACACAACATAACCACAACACAACATAACCACAACCACACCACAACATAACCACAACCATGTTATTAATCAGCCAGCTGGCCCTGTTGTAGACCACCTACTGTACAACACAACCACAACACAACATAACCACAACCACAACACAACATAACCACAACCACAACACAACTTAACCACAACCATGTTATTAATCAGCCAGCTGGCCCTGTTGTAGACCACCTACATATAATCTCACCTCACCCTGTCAGCCTAGTGGAGAACTCTTCAGACAGAAATATATCATCTCATCTCACCCTGCCGGCATAGTGGAGAACTCTTCAGACAGAAATATATCATCTCATCTCACCCTGCCGGCATAGTGGAGAACTCTTCAGACAGAAATATATCATCTCATCTCACCCTGCCGGCCTAGTGGAGACCTCTTCAGACAGAAATATATCATCTCATCTCACCCTGCCGGCCTAGTGGAGAACTCTTCAGACAGAAATATATCATCTCATCTCACACTGCCGGCATAGTGGAGAACTCTTCAGACAGAAATATATCATCTCATCTCACCCTGCCGGCATAGTGGAGAACCCCTTTGTCCAGTGGGGTCATTGAGAGGGGTGGTCATGGTTAGAAAGCCACGGAGGCGGACAATAAGGCGGACAAAGACAATGGTTAAGTGGGGTCCGCGTCCCGCGCCAGAGCCGCCACCGCGGACAGACGCCCACCCAGACCCTCCCCTATAGGTCAAGGTTTTGCGGCCGGAGTCCGCACCTTTGGGGGGGGGGGTACTGTCACGTTCTGACCTTTATTTCCTTTGTTTTGTATTTATTTAGTATGGTCAGGGCGTGAGTTGGGTGGGCAGTCTATGTTTGTTTTTCTATGATTTGGGTATTTCTATGTTTCGGCCTAGTATGGTTCTCAATCAGAGGCAGGTGTCATTAGTTGTCTCTGATTGAGAATCATACTTAGGTAGCCTGGGTTGCACTGTTTGTTTGTGGGTGATTGTCTATGTTGTAGCTTCACGGTCGTCATTTGTTTATTGTTTTGTATACAGTGTCAGTACTTTCTTTATTAAAGATTTACCATGGACACTTACGACGCCGCATTTTGGTCCGATCCTTCTCGCCTCTCCTCTTCAGATGAAGAGGAGGACGGCCGTGACAAGAAAGAAATATATAATCTCACCTTGCCGGCATAGTGGAGAACTCTTCAGACAGAAATATATAATCTCACCCTGCCAGCCTAGTGGAGAACTCTTCAGACAGAAATATATCATCTCATCTCACCCTGCCAGCCTAGTGGAGAAGTCTTCAGACAGAAATATATAATCTCATCTCACCCTGCCGGCCTAGTGAAGAAGTCTTCAGACAGAAATATATAATCTCACCTTGCCGGCATAGTGGAGAACTCTTCAGACAGAAATATATCATCTCATCTCACCCTGCCGGCCTAGTGAAGAAGTCTTCAGACAGAAATATATAATCTCACCTTGCCGGCGTAGTGGAGAACAGAGAAGGCAGAAATATATAATCTCACCTTGCCGGCGTAGTGGAGAACAGAGAAGGCAGTCTTGTCTTTGAGTGATTTGGGTTTGGAGAACTTGCAGTGGGACGTGTGTGTGTTCATCAGCTTCTCAACGAAGGACAAGTCTGTGGCTTTAGGGAACCAGCACTCCTCATCCAACAGAGCCAAGATACCTGGAGGATTGTTCTAGAAGGGTGGGGGAGGGTTAGCTTTAGGGAACCAGCACTCCTCATCCAACAGAGCCAAGATACCTGGAGGATTGTTCTAGAAGGGTGGGGGGAGGGTTAGCTTTAGGGAACCAGCACTTCTCATCCAACAGAGCCAAGATACCCGGAGGATTGTTCTAGAAGGGTGGGGGGAGGGTTAGCTTTAGGGAACCAGCACTCCTCATCCAACAGAGCCAAGATACCTGGAGGATTGTTCTAGAAGGGTGGGGGGAGGGTTAGCTTTAGGGAACCAGCACTCCTCATCCAACAGAGCCAAGATACCTGGAGGATTGTTCTAGAAGGGTGGGGGAGGGTTAGCTTTAGGGAACCAGCACTCCTCATCCAACAGAGCCAAGATACCTGGAGGATTGTTCTAGAAGGGTGGGGGGAGGGTTAGCTTTAGGGAACCAGCACCCATCCGTGTGTGCATTGCTGTAGGTTCAATGTGTACAGTATGTGTGTGTCTCTGTGTGTGTGTGTTACCGGTCTCTCGATGAGCTCGATGCAGGGCTGCAGGTCCAGGCCGAAGTCTATGAAGGCCCAGTCGATCCCCTCTCTCTTGTACTCCTCCTGCTCCAGGATGAACATGGTGTGGTTGAACAGCTGCTGCAGACGCTCGTTGGTGTAGTTGATGCACAGCTGCTCAAACGAGTTGTCCTGAGGAGAAGGCGAAGGTACATAGTGGTTGACACAGAGCTACAGTACCGTGGTAGTCCCTGAGGAGAAGGAGAAGGTACATAGTGGTTTACACAGAGCTACAGTACAGTGGTAGTCCCTGAGGAGAAGGAGAAGGTACATAGTGGTTGACACAGAGCTACAGTACCATGGTAGTCCCTGAGGAGAAGGAGAAGGTACATAGTGGTTTACACAGAGCTACAGTACCGTGGTAGTCCCTGAGGAGAAGGTACATAGTGGTTTACACAGAGCTACAGTACCGTGGTAGTCCCTGAGGAGAAGGAGAAGGTACATAGTGGTTTACACAGAGCTACAGTACCGTGGTAGTCCCTGAGGAGAAGGTACATAGTGGTTTACACAGAGCTACAGTACCGTGGTAGTCCCTGAGGAGAAGGAGAAGGTACATAGTGGTTTAAACAGAGCTACAGTACCGTGGTAGTCCCTGAGGAGAAGGAGAAGGTACATAGTGGTTTACACAGAGCTACAGTACCGTGGTAGTTCCTGAGGAGAAGGTACATAGTGGTTTACACAGAGCTACAGTACCATGGTAGTCCCTGAGGAGAAGGTACATAGTGGTTTACACAGAGCTACAGTACCGTGGTAGTCCCTGAGGAGAAGGAGAAGGTACATAGTGGTTTACACAGAGCTACAGTACCGTGGTAGTTCCTGAGGAAAAGGAGAAGGTACATAGTGGTTTACACAGAGCTACAGTACCGTGGTAGTCCCTGAGGAGAAGGAGAAGGTACATAGTGGTTTACACAGAGCTACAGTACCATGGTAGTCCCTGAGGAGGGGAGATGGGAGAGATGGATGTGAACATAGAGGTACTGCTCACCTCATAGTCCTGTACATCAGGTCTGCATCCCAAATGACATCCTATTCCCTATTTAGTGCACTACTTTGACTAGGGCTGTAGGGGGTGTTTTTAATTGTGGGATAATAATAATCATAGTAGTTAATGTTCTGGGGAAATGTCCCTTTTGGGAGGTAGATGGGGCTCCAAAATCGCTACGTTTACCCATTTTAAATGGTTTAAATTTCAGTAATATAGCAGATGCTCGAATCCAGAGTGAATTACAGTCGTGGCTGCATCATTTTCTTTTACCGGTCCTCGATGGGAATCGAACCCACAACCTTGGCGTTGCGATGCTCAATGAGCTACCAACTGGCCTCACGGGACCCCTGCTGAATTCCTTTCTCTGTCAATTTAAAGAGGATGTTCCTCAATCTCACCTCAAAGATTTCAAAGCCAGCGATGTCTAGGATCCCCAGGAATGATGCTCCTTTACGTTTGGCCTTATCCAGAGTCTTATTCACCCTGGCCAGGATCCACCTGAACAACCGCTCATACATGGCCTTCGCTAGGGCCTCGATGGCAAAGTCAGCCTGGGGGAGAGGGAGAGGGAAAAGGAGAGAGGGAGAGGGGGAGGGGGAGAGAGGGAGAGGGGGAGGGGGAGAGAGGGAGGGGGAGGGGAGAGGGAGAAGGAGGGGGAGAAGGAGGGGAGGGGGAGAGGGAGGGGGAGAGAGGGAGAAGGAGAGGGAGGGGAGGAGAGGGAGGGGGAGAGAGGGAGGGAGGGGGGAGAGAGGGAGGGGGAAGGAGAGAGAGGGGGGAGAAGGAGAGAGGCAGGGGAGAAGGAGAGGGAGGGAGAGAGAGGGAGGGGGAGAGAGGGAGGTGGAGAAGGAGAAGGAAAGAGGGAGGGGGAGAGAGGGAGGGGGAGAGAGGGAGGTGGAGAAGGAGAAGGAAAGAGGGAGGGGGAGAGAGGGAGGTGGAGAGAGGGATGGGGAGAAGGAGAGAGGGAGGGGGAGAAGGAGAGAGGGAGAGGGAGAAGGAAAAAGGGAGAGGGAGAAGGAGAGAGGGGGAGAAGGAGAGAGGGAGAAGGAGAGAGGGAGAGGGAGAATGAGAGAGGGAGGGGGAGAAGGAGAGAGGGAGAGGGAGGGGGAGAAGGAGAGAAGGAGAGGGAGAAGGAGAGAGGGAGAAGGAGAGAGGGAGAAGGAGAGAGGGAGAGGGAGAAGGAGAGAGGGAGAGGGAGGGGGAGAGAGGGAGGGGGAGAGAGGGAGACAGTGAGTGTGTTAACCGTCATCTGGTCTACATACAGCCCTGTCTCTATGTACTATAACATCTGGTCTGCCTCCACGTACAGCCCTGTCTCTATGTACTATAACATCTGGTCTGCCTCCACGTACAGCCCTGTCTCTATGTACTATAACATCTGGTCTGCCTCCACGTACAGCCATGTCTCTATGTACTATAACATCTGGTCTGCCTCCACGTACAGCCCTGTCTCTATGTACTATAACATCTGGTCTGCCTCCACGTACAGCCCTGTCTCTATGTACTATAACATCTGGTCCACGTACAGCCCTGTCTCTATGTACTATAACATCTGGTCTGCCTCCACGTACAGCCCTGTCTCTATGTACTATAACATCTGGTCTGCCTCCACGTACAGCCCTGTCTCTATGTACTATAACATCTGGTCTGCCTCCACGTACAGCCCTGTCTCTATGTACTATAACATCTGGTCTGCCTCCACGTACAGCCCTGTCTCTATGTACTATAACATCTGGTCTGCCTCCACGTACAGCCCTGTCTCTATGTACTATAACATCTGGTCTACGTACAGCCCTGTCTCTATGTACTATAACATCTGGTCTGCCTCCACGTACAGCCCTGTCTCTATGTACTATAACATCTGGTCTGCCTCCATGTACAGCCCTGTCTCTATGTACTATAACATCTGGTCTACGTACAGCCCTGTCTCTATGTACTATAACATCTGGTCTGCCTCCACGTACAGTCCTGTCTCTGACTAAAGCTTCCCCTGGAGAAGGGCTATGTACTATAACTACTTATGGCTTCAGATACATTATATGTTGCCAGGTCTCTGTTGAAAATAAGATTCAACTTTTAACTGAACATGTGAGAGGAAGGTATTGTACAATTAAGTTGAATCTAGAATAGAATAGAGTAGAATACAATAGACTAGAGAATAATAAAATAGAGTAGAGTAGAATAGAATAGAGTTGAATAGAATAGAGTAGAATATAATAGATTAGAGTTGAGCAGAGTAGAGTTAAATAGAGTAGAGTAGAATAGCGTTGAGTAGAGTAGAATAGAGTAGAATAGAGTTGAATAGAATAGAGTAGAATATAATAGATTAGAGATGAATAGAGTAGAATAGAGTTAAATAGAGTAGATTAGACTAGAGTAGGGTAGAATAGAGTAGAATATAATAGATTAGAATATAATATAGTTGAATATAATAGATTCAAATATAATAGATTAGAATAGAGTAGAATATAATATAGTAGAGTAGAATAGAGTAGATTAGGATAGAGTAGATTAGCATAGAGTAGATTAGAATAGAGTAGATTAGAATAGAGTAGATTAGAATAGAGTAGAATAGAATAGAGTAGATTAGAGTAGATTAGCATAGAGTAGATTAGAATAGAGTAGATTAGAATAGAGTAGATTAGAATAGAGTAGATTAGAATAGAGTAGATTAGAATAGAGTAGAATAGAATAGAGTAGATTAGAGTAGAGTAGATTAGAGTAGATTAGAATAGAGTAGATTAGAATAGAGTAGATTAGAATAGAGTAGAATAGAATAGAGTAGAATAGAATAGAGTAGATTAGAATAGAGTAGATTAGAATAGAGTAGATTAGAATAGAGTAGATTAGAATAGAGTAGAATAGAATATATTAGAATATAATAGATTAGAGTTGAATAGAGTAGTTAAATATAGTAGATAAAAATAGAATAGAATATAATAGAGTAGAATATAATAGAGTAGAATATAATAGAGTAGAATATAATAGAGTAGAATATAATATATTAGAATAGAGTAGAATATAATAGACTAGAGTTGAATAGAGTAGAGTTAAATAGAGTAGATTAGAATAGAGTAGAATAGAGTAGAGTTAAATAGAGTAGATTAGAATAGTGTAGAGTTGAATAGAACAGAGTAGAATATGGTAGAACATAATAGAGTAGGGTTGAATAGAGTAGAGTAGAACAGAGTAGAATATAGTAGAGAAGACTAGAGTAGAACATAATAGAGTTGATTAAAGAGAAGAAGGGAGTTTAATAGAATAGAGTAGATTAGAGTAGTGTATAGTTGAATAAAACAGAATAGAGTAGAATAGAATATAACAGAATAAAGTAGAGTAGAATAGAGTACAATATAATAGAGTAGAACATAATAAGATGGAGTCAAACAGAGTTGAATAGAATAGAGTAGAGTTGAATAAAATTGGCTAGATTACATTAGTTTAGAGTTGAATGTAATAGAGTAGAATATAGTAGAGTTGAATAGAATAGAGCATAATATAACAATAAAGTAGACCCGAAAACAATAGAGTCGAATATAATATAGTAGAGTAGAATAGAGTAGAATATATTTGAATAGAATAGAGTAGAAGAGAGTAGAATAGGGTAGATTAGAGTAGTGAAGAGTTGACTAGAACATAATAGATAGAATAGATTAGAACAGAGTAGAGTAGATTCGAATAGAATAGTACAGACTACAGTACAGTACAATAGAGTAGAACAGAATAGAGTAGAACAGAGTAGAAGATAATAAAGTAGATTTGAATATAATAGAGTAGAGCAGAGTACACGATAGTAGAATAGAGTAGAACAGAGTAGAATATAATAAAGTAGATTTGAATATAATAGAGTAGAGCAGAGTACACGATAGTAGAATAGAGTAGAACAGAGTAGAATATAATAAAGTAGATTTGAATATAATAGAGTAGAGCAGAGTACACGATAGTAGAATAGAGTAGAGTTTAATAGAATAAAGTAGAATAGAGTACAAGTACGAGTTGAACAGGGTATAATATAATAGAACAGAAAAGGGTAGAAAAGAATAAAGTAGAATAGAACAGAATATAGTAACATAGAATAGAGTAGAATACAGTAGGAAACAGTAGAATAGAGTAGAATAGAATATAGTAAAGTAGAATTGAGTAGAGTTGAATAGAATAGAGTAAAATATAACAAAGTACAACCGAGTAGAGTAGAATAGAGTAGAGTTGAATAGAATAGAGTAGAACAGAGTAGAGTTGAATAGAGTAGAGTTGAATAGAATAGAGTAAAATATAACAAAGTAGAACCGAGTAGAATAGAATAAAGTAGAATTGAATACAAAAGAATAGAAGATAGTAGAATAGAGTAGAATAGAAGATATTAGAATAGAAAATAGTAGAATAGAAGATAGTAGAATAGATGATAATAGAAGATAGTATAATAGACAATAGTAGAATAGAAGATAATAGAATAGAGTAGAATAGAATAGAGCAGAATATAATTGAGTCAAAAAGAATAGAGTAGAATAGAATACAACACAATAGAGTAGAATAGAATACAACACAATAGAGTAGAATAGAATACAACACAATAGAGTAGAATAGAGAACAATAGAGTAGAATATAATAGAGTACAATAGAAATAGTTTAATAGAATAGATTAGAATAAAGTAGAGTGGAATAGAGTACAGTAGAATTGAGTAGAATATAATAGAGTAGAATGGAGTATAATATAATACTGAAGAACAGAATATAGCAGAATAGAAAATAGTATAATACAATATAATAGAGTAGAATAAAACATAATAGAGTAGAATAGAACATAATAGAGTAGAATAGAACATAATAGAGTAGAATAGAACATAATAGAATAGAATAGAACATAATAGAGTAGAATAGAGTATAATAGAATAGATTAGACTAAAGTAGAGTGGAATAGAGTAGAGTAAAATTGAGTAGAATATAATAGAGTAGAATGGAGTATAATATAATACTGAAGAACAGAATAGAATAGAGTAGAATAGAAGAGTACCTGCTCCTTGGTCTGAGCCTTCTGCACCACCTCTCTGCCCACCTTGATACGGGGGGTGAGGACGGAACGGGTGAAGTCTGTCACGTTGATACCCTGCAGGTGGCACACTTTCTGAGCCGCTGAAGAGAGAAAGAGAGAAGAGAGGGGGAGGGGGGAGGAGGAGAGAGGGGGGGAGGGGGGAGGAGGAGAGAGAGAGGGGAGAGGGGGGAGGAGGAGAGAGGGGGGGAGGGGGGAGGAGGAGAGAGAGAGGGGAGAGGGGGGGGAGGAGGAGAGAGAGAGAAGAGAGGGGGAGGAGGAGAGAGGGGGGGAGGGGGGAGGAGGAGAGAGAGAGGGGAGAGGGGGGGAGGAGGAGAGAGGGGGGAGGAGGAGAGAGGGGGAGGGGGGAGGAGGAGAGAGAGAGGGGGGAGGAGGAGCGAGAGAGAGAGAGGGGAGGGGGGAGGAGGAGAGAGAGAAGAGAGAAGAGAGGAGGAGGAAGGGAGGCAAGAGAGAGAGAGGGGGAGGGGGGAGGAGAGAGAGAGAGGGGGAGGGGGGAGGAGGAGAGAGAGGGGGGGGGAGAGAGAGGGGGGTGGGGGAAGGAGGAGAGAGAGGGGAGGGGGGCGGAAGAGAGAGAGAGAAGAGAAGAGAAGAAAGGGAAAGCGAGAGAGAAAGATTAGTTGTACTGTATGTTACCTGTTATCTTTCTTACCTGTGTTAGTGGTATGATACCTGTTGTCTTTCTTACCTGTGTTAGTGGTATGTTACCTGTTGTCTTTCTTACCTGTGTTAGTGGTATGTTACCTGTTGTCTTTCTTACCTGTGTTAGTGGTATGTTACCTGTTGTCTTTCTTACCTGTGTTAGTGGTATGTTACCTGTTGTCTTTCTTACCTGTGTTAGTGGTATGTTACCTGTTGTCTTTCTTACCTGTGATTCCTCTCTGTGTTATCTGTGCTAAATGTAAACTGTATTTTCAAGCTTGCGTTACTGTGAACAAACTCTGTTGCTATCTGTGTTGCTCCTACCTGTGTGATGTCATGTCTCACTTGTGTTTCTCCTACCATTATGATGTAATGTCCCACCTGTGTTGCTCCTACCTGTGTGATGTAATGTCTCACCTGTGTGGTTACTACCTGTGTGATGTCATGTCTCACCTGTGTTTCTCCTACCATTATGATGTAATGTCCCACCTGTCTTGCTCCTACCTGTGTGATGTCATGTCTCACCTGTGTTTCTCCTACCTGTGTGATTTCATGTCTCACCTGTGTGGTTACTACCTGTGTGATGTCATGTCTCACCTATGTGGTTACAACCTGTGTGATGTCATGTCTCACCTGTGTTGCTCCTACCTGTGTGATGTAATGTCTCACCTGTGTGGTTACTACCTGTGTGATGTCATGTCTCACCTGTGTTTCTCCTACCTGTGTGATGTCATGTCACACCTGTGTTTCTCCTACCTGTGTGATGTCATGTTTCACCTGTGTTTCTCCTACCTGTGTGATGTAATGTTTCACCTGTGTTACTACCTGTGTGATGTAATGTTTCACCTGTGTTACTACCTGTGTGATGTAATGTTTCACCTGTGTTACTACCTGTGTGATGTAATGTTTCACCTGTGTTACTACCTGTGTGATGTCATGTATCACCTGGGTTACTACCTGTGTGATGTCATGTATCACCTGGGTTACTACCTGTGTGATGTCATGTCTAACCTGTTTTTCTCCTACCTGCGTGATGTCATGTCTAACAAATTGCTGCTACTACCTGTGTGATGTCATGTATCACCTGGGTTACTACCTGTGTGATGTCATGTTTCACCTGGGTTACTACCTGTGTGATGTCATGTATCACCTGGGTTACTACCTGTGTGATGTCATGTATCACCTGGGTTACTACCTGTGTGATGTCATGTTTCACCTGGGTTACTACCTGTGTGATGCCATGTTTCACCTGTGTTACTACCTGTGTGATGTCATGTATCACCTGTGTTGTCGGGCATGGTGGCCTGCTCATTGTTCCTCTCCTTGTTGAACTTAATGTTCCCCAGCTGGAGCACAGTGGAGACCACCTTCATCATGCCTAGAGAGAGGAGAGGAGCGAGGGATGAGGAGAGTGGGAGGGGAGAGAGAGACAGACATCACTGAGAGAGACAACAGAAAGAGAGACAGCCCTACCCATCCCCTCGTCCTCAAGAGAGATAGAGTGAGAGAGAGAACGACAGATGTTCAGAGAAAGACAAAGTGAGGTAGTGAAAGAGAATGATAGACTAAAAGCCAGACTGCCCTCCTCTTCCCTCCAGTACCTGTCCTCTCGTCCTCAGAGACAGCCCTCCCCTTCCTCCAGTACCTGTCCTCTCGTCCTAAGAGACAGCCATGATCTCCCCTCCCTCCAGTACCTGTCCTCTCGTCCTCAGAGAAACCCATGATCTCCCCTCCCTCTAGTACCTGTCCTCTCGTCCTCAGAGAAACCCATGATCTCACCTCCCTCCAATACCTGTCCTCTCGTCCTCAGAGAAACCCATGATCTCACCTCCCTCCAATACCTGTCCTCTGGTCCTCAGAGAAACCCATGATCTCCCCTCCCTCCAGTACCTGTCCTCTGGTCCTCAGAGAAACACATGATCTCCCCTCCCTCCAGTACCTGTCCTCTCGTCCTCAGAGAAACCCATGATCTCCCCTCCCTCCAGTACCTGTCCTCTCGTCCTCAGAGAAACCCATGATCTCCCCTCCCTCCAGTACCTGTCCTCTCGTCCTCAGAGAAACCCATGATCTCCCCTCCCTCCAGTACCTGTCCTCTCGTCCTCAGAGAAACCCATGATCTCCCCTCCCTCCAGTACCTGTCCTCTCGTCCTCAGAGAAACCCATGATCTCCCCTCCCTCCAGTACCTGTCCTCTCGTCCTCAGAGAAACCCATGATCTCCCCTCCCTCCAGTACCTGTCCTCTCGTCCTCAGAGAAACCCATGATCTCCATGGCCTCCAGTGTTTCTATGAACATCTGATCATCTTCCTGACCAGGCACCTCCACGTGACCTGCCACCAGGAACCGGTAGGCCCCGAAATCCTCCAGTAACAGCTCCTCTATACAGGAACAGACAGGAGAGGAGGAGCTGTACGGTTACACACTATATAATGAAATAAGGCCTGAGGCCTGTCCATCTATCTATCTATCTATCTATCTATCTATCTATCTATCTATCTATCTAATTCTATCTACCGTAATTTCCGGATTATAAGCCGCTACAGGTAACATACCACTATATATCTCATTCTATCTATCTATCTCATTCTATCTATCTATCTCATTCTATCTATCTATCTCATTCTATCTATCTATCTCATTCTATCTATCTCTCATTCTATCTATCTATCTATCTCATTCTATCTATCTCATTCTATATATCTATCTACCTATCTCATTCTATCTATCTACCTATCTCATTCTATCTATCTACCTATCTCATTCTATCTATCTATCTATCTATCTATCTATCTATCTATCTATCTATCTATCTATCTATCTATCTATCTATCTATCTATCTATCTATCTATCTATCTATCTATCTATCTATCTATCTATCTATCTATCTATCTATCTATCTATCTATCTATCTATCTATCTATCTATCTATCTATCTATCTATCTATCTATCTATCTATCTATCTATCTATCTATCTATCTATCTATCTATCTCATTCTATCCATCTCCTCACCCTTTAGTTGGTCCTTCGCTCCGGCCACCATGTAGTAAAAGATATGGAAGGCTCTCTCTATCTTGGCTTGGCGGATACAGCGAGACTTCTCCAGCAGGTCTGGTGGACAGGGGAGGGTCAAAGACAAAACCCTCTGTGGCGCAGGAACAAGACACTGCATTTTACATTGGGCCAGTTTCCCCCGACACACATGAAATATAAATATGAAGTCTTAATTGAACATGTTTTTTAGTGCAGGACTAGGGTTTAACCTGTGTCCGGGAAACTGTCCCTTTTGTGTGTTTAATACAGTGCCTTGCGAAAGTATTCGGCCCCCTTCAACTTCTGGAGAGAGTTTGCTGCACTGAAAGTAAAGGGGCTGAATAATTTTGCACGCCCAATTTTTCAGTTTTTGTGTGTTAAAAAAGTTTGAAATATCCAATAAATGTCGTTCCACTTCATGATTGTGTCCCACTTGTTGTTGATTCTTCACAAAAAAATACAGTTTTATATCTTTATGTTTGAAGCCTGAAATGTGGCAAAAGGTCGCAAAGTTCAAGGGGGCCGAATACTTTCGCAAGGCACTGTATCTCCCGAATCTCTAAAAGATTAATTAAACACCTACAATACATCTCTATGAGGAGCCCAGAGTCTGTATATTTAGAGTCTGTATATTTCATTAGGATACAGGTATCGATGTTGGCTCCAACCAGGAATCCGGTCACGTCAAAGTTGAGCTTAATAAACTTGCCCTGTGAGGAGAGAGATGTAGGATACTGTATATATGAGGAGAGAGATGTAGGTTACTGTATATATGAGGAGAGAGATGTAGGATACTGTATATGAGGAGAGAGATGTAGGACACTGTATATGTGAGGAGAGAGATGTAGGTTACTGTATATATGAGGAGAGAGATGTAGGATACTGTATATGAGGAGAGAGATGTAGGACACTGTATATGTGAGGAGAGAGATGTAGGATACTGTATATATGAGGAGAGAGATGTAGGTTACTGTCTATGAGGAGAGAGATGTAGGATACTGTATATAGGAGGAGAGAGATGTAGGATACGGTATATATGAGGAGAGAGATGTAGGATATTGTATATGTGAGGAGAGAGATGTAGGATACGGTATATATGAGGAGAGAGATGTAGGATACTGTATATGAGGAGAGAGATGTAGGATACTGTATATGGGGAGAGAGATGTAGGATACTGTATATGGGGAGAGAGATGTAGGATACTGTATGTGTGGAGAGAGATGTAGGATACGGTATATATGAGGAGAGAGATGTAGGATACTGTATATGTGATGAGAGAGATGTAGGATACTGTATGTGTGGAGAGAGATGTAGGATACTGTATATATGAGGAGAGAGATGTAGGATACTGTATATGTGAGGAGAGAGATGTAGGATACTGTATATATGAGGAGAGATGTAGGATACTGTATATATGAGGAGAGAGATGTAGGATACAGTATATATGAGGAGAGGTATAGGATACTGTATATGAGGAGAGAGATGTAGGATACTGTATATATGAGGAGAGAGATGTAGGATACTGTATATATGAGGAGAGAGATGTAGGATACTGTATATGTGAGGAGAGAGATGTAGGATACTGTATATGAGGAGAGATGTAGGATACTGTATATGAGGAGAGAGATGTAGGATACTGTATATGTGAGGAGAGGTATAGGATACTGTATATGAGGAGAGAGATGTAGGATACTGTATATGAGGAGAGAGATGTAGGATACTGTATATATGAGGAGAGAGATGTAGGTTACTGTATATGAGGAGAGATATGTAGGATACTGTATATGAGGAGAGAGATGTAGGTTACTGTATATGAGGAGAGATATGTAGGATACTGTATATGAGGAGAGATATGTAGGATACTGTATATGAGGAGAGATGTAGGATACTGTATATGTGAGGAGAGAGATGTAGGATACTGTATATGTGATGAGAGAGATGTAGGATACTGTATATGAGGAGAGATATGTAGGATACTGTATATGAGGAGAGATGTAGGATACTGTATATGTGAGGAGAGAGATGTAGGATACTGTATATGTGATGAGAGAGATGTAGGATACTGTATATGAGGAGAGATATGTAGGATACTGTATATGAGGAGAGATGTAGAATACTGTATATGTGAGGAGAGAGATGTAGGATACTGTATATGTGATGAGAGAGATGTAGGATACTGTATATGAGGAGAGATGTAGGATACTGTATATGTGAGGAGAGAGATGTAGGATACTGTATATGTGATGAGAGAGATGTAGGATACTGTATATGAGGAGAGATGTAGGATACTGTATATGTGAGGAGAGAGATGTAGGATACTGTATATGTGATGAGAGAGATGTAGGATACTGTATATGTGATGAGAGAGATGTAGGATACTGTATATATGAGCACTGAGCTCTTGATAAATGTCATGACAAGGACTAACAGTCTGTACTCTAATAACAAGGGACTGGTGCCAGGAGATTTTCCTGACTGCGTAATAAAACCGGGAAAGACTCTGGGTCCTAGTTAAAAGCTTTAATTAAGTTAGTAGTAATGTGGAGAGAGCGATGGAATGAATGAATGAATTTAATTTGACATTTAAAAAAAAATATATAGTTTTGTTTGAAAAGTGTGTGTAATAGTGTCTGAGCGTGTGTAAACTGTGAGTTAATTACGAATCGTGAGGAGTTGTCATTCTTGATGGTCTTGGCGTTCCCGAAGGCTTCCAGTATGGGGTTAGCCTGCAACAGCTGCTTCTCTAGCTCCCCCTGTAGGGCAAAAGGGTGGGAAAGCAGGAAAACCAATCACATATGTCCAACATATCTGTGATGTCACAATTATTGTGATGTCACAATTATTATTCCACTTCATGAATATTACCAGAGAATGATGTCACACGACAGAACACCACAAGTTATGTCACACTGTACAACAACAAAGAAATGGACAACAGAGACACACACTTTTTTTTTAGCACACTAACAAGCAGCGCCACAGACACAGAGCAAAACACAGTCAGTGAGATGTAGCATAGCAACCACTCAGAGAGATTCGTGAAAAGATTATTATGGGGTGACTTCGATGTTTCACACACTATTTTTAAATGTCATACAGGCCACTACTTTCTAACACACAGACAGGTCCATCAACAGTTAACAGTGTTTACATGCTATAGGACAGGACAGATTGATCATATCAGTTAATCTAGGTGTGACAAGCTAGCTAGCATGCAGGTATGAACTCCCAAATGGCACCCTATTACATATGCAGTGCACTTCTTTTACCAGACCTCTATAGGTGGTGGTCAAAAGTAGTGCACTAAATAGGGAATAGGGTGCTACTCTCATACTCACATAGGCCAGAGACCCAGGCTTCTCTGGCTTCTCCTACAGAGGAGGCAGAGGATGATGTGATCATTATAACCTATTATAATGTATTATAACCTGGCATAACGTATTATAATGCATTGTAACCTGGCATAATGTATTAATACCTGGCATTACCTTGCATAATGTATTATAATGTATTATAACCTGGCATAACATATTATAATGCATTATAACCTGGCATAACGTATTATCATGCATTATAACCTGGCATAACGTATTATAACCTGGCATTATGTATTATAACCTGGCATAGCGTATTATAACCTGGCATAACGTATTATAACCTGGCATAATGTATTAATACCTGGCATTACCTTGCATAACGTATTATAATGTATTATAACCTGGCATAACATATTATAATGTATCATAACCTGGCATAACGTATTATAACCTGGCATAACGTATTATAACCTGGCATAACGTATCATAACCTGGCATAACGTATCATAACGTATTATAACCTGGCATAATGTATCATAACCTGGCATAATGTATTATAACCTGACATAACGTATTATAACCTGGCATAACGTATTATAACCTGGCATAACGTATTATAACCTGGCATAACGTATTATAACCTGGCATAAGGTATCATTACCTGGCATAGCGTATTATAACCTGGCATAGCGTATTATAACAAGGCATAATGCATTATAACCTGGCATAACGTATTATAACCTGGCATAACGTATCATAACCTGGCATAGCGTATTATAACCTGGCATAACGTATTATAACCTGGCATAATGTATCATAACCTGGCATAGCGTATTATAACCTGGCATAATGTATCATAACCTGGCATAACATATTATAACCTGGCATAATGTATTATAACCTGGAATAGCGTATTGTAACCAGGCAAAACGTATTATAACCTGGCATAACGTATCATAACCTGGCATAACGTATCATAACCTGCCATAACGTATCATAACCTAGCATAACGTATTATAACCTGGCATAACGTATTATAACCTGGCATAACATATCATAACCTGGCATAGCGTATTATAACAAGGCATAACGTATCAAAACCTGGCATAACGTATCATAACCTGGCATAACGTATTATAACCTGGCATAATGTATTATAACCTGGTATAACGTATTATAACCTGGTATAACGTATCATAACCTGGCATAACGTATCATAACCTGGCATAATGTATTATAACCTGGCATAACGTATCATAACCTGGCATAACGTATCATAACCTGGCATAACGTATCATAACCTGGCATAACGTATTATAACCTGGCATAATGTATTATAACCTGGTATAACGTATTATAACCTGGTATAACGTATTATAACCTGGCATAACGTATCTCAACCTGGCATAACGTATTATAACCTGGCATAATGTATCATAACCTGGCATAACGTATTATAACCTGGCATAACGTATTATAACCTGGCATAACGTATTATAATATATCATAACCTGGCATAACGTATTATAACCTGGCATAACGTATCATAACCTGGCATAATATATTATAACCTGGCATAACGTATCATAACCTGGCATAACGTATCATAACCTGGCATAACGTATTATAACCTGGCATAACGTATTATAACCTGGCATAATATATTATAACCTGGCATAACGTATTATAACCTGGCATAACCTGGCATAATATATTATAACCTGGCATAACGTATTATAACCTGGCATAACGTATCATAACCTGGCATAACGTATCATAACCTGGCATAACGTATCATAACCTGGCATAACATATTTATAACCTGGCATAACATATTATAACCTGGCATAACGTATTATAACCTGGCATAACGTATTATAACCTGGCATAACGTATTATAACCTGGCATAACGTATTTATAACCTGGCATAACGTATTATAACCTGGCATAACGTATTATAACCTGGCATAACGTATTATAACCTGGTATAACGTATCATAACCTGGTATAACCTGGCATAACGTATCATAACCTGGCATAACGTATCTCAACCTGGCATAACGTATTATAACCTGGCATAACGTATCATAACCTGGCATAACGTATTATAACCTGGCATAATGTATCATAACCTGGCATAACGTATTATAACCTGGCATAACGTATTATAACCTGGCATAATGTATCATAACCTGGCATAACGTATTATAACCTGGCATAACGTATCATAACCTGGCATAACGTATTATAACCTGGCATAAAGTATTATAACCTGGCATAATGTATCATAACCTGGCATAACGTATTATAACCTGGCATAACGTATTATAATATATCATAACCTGGCATAACGTATTATAACCTGGCATAACGTATTATAACCTGGCATAACGTATCATAACCTGGCATAATATATTATAACCTGGCATAACGTATCATAACCTGGCATAACGTATCATAACCTGGCATAACGTATTATAACCTGGCATAACGTATTATAACCTGGCATAATATATTATAACCTGGCATAACGTATTATAACCTGGCATAACGTATTATAACCTGGCATAACGTATTATAACCTGGCATAATATATTATAACCTGGCATAACGTATTATAACCTGGTATAACGTATTATAACCTGGCATAATATATTATAACCTGGCATAACGTATTATAACCTGGCATAGCGTATTATAACCTGGCATAATGTATTATAACCTGGCATAGCGTATTATAACCTGGTATAACCTGGCATAACGTATCATAACCTGGTATAACGTATTATAACCTGGCATAACCTATCATAACCTGGCATAGCGTATTATTTATGATACACAACAAAGTATTGTTCTATTCTCCTTCATCACTGTCACTAGCTATTTTTTTTAAATTCTTCCTCTTCTTTTTCTGTAATTTTTCTGCAATATCTACAAACCTGACTCAGTTCTTCTGTAATATCCTCGGGGAATAGGTTGTGTCTGATATGTGAACCCTAAACTGTCTTCTTCTGTGATTGGGTAAGGGTAAAATAGAATAAATAGAATATGAATATAGAACTAGGGGGGCGGGTCCATAGCAGGACTTAGAGTACGGCTCATTGGCTATCAGTATGGAATATAGAACTAGGGGGGGCGGGTCCATAGCAGCTCATTGGCTATCAGTATTGATTGTGAGAGATTTGCCTCTTCAGCAGAAGACATAAAGCCTAAACCACCAGCAGCACAAAGCGGCACAAACTGTAGAGGAAGCAGTCCACCAATCAGAGCAGCACAAAGCACCACAAACTGAAGAGGAAACAGTCCACCAATCAGATCAGCCGTAGTTTCTACCAGTCAGTTAGGGTTACAGTAGTCTGCATCGCCCACATCACAGAAAGAGTTGTCATACCTTGACTAGCGTTGGCGCCTCCTGTCACACAACAGAAATGTCTTTCATCGTTAAAGAAATGCTTTGTTATCAACATTGATAAAAGTACAGTCTCTTATGAGTTCTCTTCTCAATGTAAAAACAAAGAGGGTTAAACAGTTTAGACATTTCTGTTCAATTTCCATCAACTCAATATCTGCTGCTATCCTCTGAGGGTCTAAACAGGTCACATTGTATTGAATGTGTTTAGCAGAGTACAGTAGAGGTAGGGGTTGTAAAAATTCCTGTAACTTCCCAAAATTCCCAGGTTTTCCAGAAATCCCAGTTGGATGATTCCTAGATGTCCTGCTTATTCCATCCTGATTCCAGGAAACTTCCATCCAGGATTTCTGGAACATTTGGGAAGGTTTTGCAACCCTAGAGGTAACACTCACAGCTCCAGTGTATTGTAGTGTATCATATTGTATTGTACACTAGAGGTAACACTCACAGCTCCAGTGTATTGTAGTGTATCATATTGTATCAGTGTATTGTAGTGTGTCATATTGTACACTAGAGGTAACACTCATAGCTCCAGTGTATTGTAGTGTATCATATTGTATCAGTGTATTGTAGTGTATCATATTGTATTGTACACTAGAGGTAACACTCACAGCCCCAGTGTATTGTAGTGTATCATATTGTATCAGTGTATTGTAGTGTATCATATTGTATTGTACACTAGAGGTAACACTCACAGCTCCAGTGTCCTTCTTGCTGCCCTTGTGAGAGGAAGCCACCACCGCCAGATACTGGATCACCTTCTTTGTGTTCTCTGTCTTCCCTGCTCCAGACTCACCTCTGGTGGGGTAGAGAGGAGAGAGACAGGGGGTTAGAGAGAGAGGGACAGGGCTCCAGACTCACCTCTGGTGGGGTAGAGAGGAGACAGGGGGTTAAGAGAGAGAGGGATAGGGTGTTAGGGAGGAGAGGGACAGGGGTCCAGACTCACCTCTGGTGGGGTAGAGAGGAGAGAGACAGGGAGTTAGAGAGAGAGGGATAGGGTGTTAGGGAGGAGAGGGACAGGGGTCCAGACTCACCTCTGGTGGGGTAGAGAGGAGAGAGACGGGGTGTTAAGGAGGAGAGGGACAGGGTTCCAGACTCACCTCTGTCTAATTCAGAAGTGTCAGATAGAAACTTATGCCTGAACCCAGATTGACATTTCAGAACCATAGGGTTCTATCTGCAGATGTACCCCCCCCAAAAAAACTATTTACAAATGTCTCAAGATTTTGATACTCTGCACTTTATGTACCTTTAAGGTGACGACCTTAATTCGTTATGAAAGAAGAATTCACTACGCTCTTAGAAAACAGGTGCTATCTAGAACCTAAAAGGGTTCTTCTTCTGTCCCCAATAGGCGTACTATTTTAAGAGCCCTTTGAAGAACCCTTTTTGGTTCCAGGTAGAACCCTTTTTGGTTCCAGGTAGAACCCTTTTTGGTTCCAGGCAGAACCCTTTTGGGTTCCATGTGAAACCCTTTCCACAGAGGGTTCTAAATGAAACTCAAAAGGGTTCTACCTGGAACCAAAAAGGGTTCTCATATGGGGACAGCAGAATAACCCTTTTGGAACCCTTTATTCTAACAGTGAACAAAATAATTCTGAGATGTGAAAACGTTGATGCTCCAAATGTCAGAACATTGCTTAGCTCATGTAGAACCTGATAGACCCAAAGTCACGGGATGAGGTGACATTTGGGACACATCCCTGGTACATGGGGCAACAAGGTTATGTGTTGGAAAAAACATGTTTGTGTTTGAGGTTTGGACTCACGTGCACAGAATTGACTGGTCCTCACGCTCTGTGGAGAAAGACAGAGAGAAAGGGAGGGAGGGAGAAAGGGAGAGAGGGTAGGGGAGAGGGAGGGAGAGATAGGGACAGAGGGAGATGGAGAGAGGGTGAGGGAGAGAGAGACAGAGACAGAGAGACAGAGGGATGGGGAGAGGGAGGGGGAGAGAGAGAGGGAAGGGGAGAGAAGGGGGAGGGAGAGAGGGAAGGAGGGAGATGGAGAGAGGGTGAGGAGGGAGAGAGAGGGAAGGGGAGATAAGGGGGAAGGAGAGATAGGGAAGGAGGGAGATGGAGAGAGGGTGAGGGAGAAGAGGGAGAGGGAGAGAGGGTGAGGGAGAGGAGGGAGAGAGAGAGGGAGGGAGGGAGAGGGAGAGAGAGAGGGAGGGAGGGGGAGAGAGAGAGAAGCAGAGAAGGGGAACAGAGGGAGAGAGATAGGTTCAGGCAGGACAGTTGAAGCCAAGCTGAACACACCAAACATGAACTCAAGGTGCTCTGTTCACTCACACATAGAGGAAAGGTTAGAGGCCAGGAACAGCTTCCCTAAATCTATTTCTGCACCAGATTAACTTCGCTGTCACTCAATATTGGCTAAAAATAGCAGGGGGATGGAGAGGGCTACTGGAGGAAGGTAACCTTGGTAACCTGCTCCATGTATGGTATTTTGAAACACACACACACATACATACACCTACACACACCTTATCACACACAACTTAACACACACAGACAGACTCTATGTCTGGATATTTTGAAACACACACACATACATACACCTACACACACCTTATCACACACAACTTAACACACACAGACAGACTTCATGTCTGGATATTTTCTCTCTCTCTCTCTCTCTCTCTCTCTCTCTCTAAAAATAGCAGGGGGATGGATGGGGGATGGATGGATGGATGGAGGGCTACTGGAGGAAGGTAACCTTGGAAGGTAGGTAACCTTGGTAACCTGCTCCATGTCTGGGTATTTTGGAGATCACCCCCCCCTTTCTGATGGCAGGAAACTGGACCAGTAGGATTTGGGTTCTGTCTGGAATTGTATCCTATTCCCTAAACAATGCGCTACTTTTGGGTTCTATGTAGTACACTCTGTGGAAAGGGTTCTACATGGAACCCAAAATAGTTCTGTCTGTTTAATCGCTATCCTGTTTCCTAGTCACTTTACCACTACCTATATGTACAGATCTCTAAGTCGGAAGTTTACATACACCTTAGCTAAATACATTTAAATTCAGTTTTTCACAATTCCTGACATTTAGTCCTAGTAATCATTCCCTGTCTTAGGTCAGTTAGGATCACCACTTTATTTTAAGAATGTGAAATGTCAGAATAATTGTAGAGAGAATGATTTATTTCAGCACTTTCATCACATTCCCAGTGGGTCAGAAGTTTACATACACTCAATTAGTATTTGGTAGCATTGCCTTTAAATTGTTTAACTTGGGTCAAACATTTTGGGTAGACTTCCACAAGCCTCCCACAATAAGTTGGGTGAATTTTGGCCCATTCCTCCTGACAGAGCTGGTGTAACTGAGTCAGGTTTGTAGGCCTCCTTGCTCGCACACAGTTTTTCAGTTCTGCCCACAAATTTTCTATAGGATTGAGGTCAGGGCTTTGTGATGACAACTCCAATACCTTGACTTTGTTGTCATTAAGCCGTTTTGCCACAACTTTGGAAGCATGCTTGGGGTCATTGTCCATTTGGAAGACCCATTTGCGACCAAGCTTTAACTTCCTGACTGTTGTCCTGAGATGCTGCTTCAATATAGCCACTTCATTCCCTTCCTCATGATGCCATCTATTTTGTGAAGTGCACCAGTCCCTCCTGCAGCAAAGCACCCCCACAACATGATGCTGCCACCCCCGTGCTTCATGGTTGGGATGGTGTTCTTCGGCTCGCAAGCCTCCCCCTTTTTCCTCCATTTCCGGTCATTATGGCCAAACAGTTCTATTTTTGTTCATCAGACCAGAGGACATTTCTCCAAAAAGTACGATCTTTGTGCCCATGTGCAATTGCAAACCATAGTCTGGCTTTTTTATGGCGTTTTTGGAGCAGTGGCTTCTTCCTTGCTGAGCGGCCTTTCAGGTTATGTCGATATAGGACTCGTTTTACTGTGGATATAGATACTTTTGTACCTGTTTCCTCCAGAATCTTCACAAGGTCCTTTACTGTTGTTCTGGAATTGATTAGCACTTTTCGCACCAAAGTACGCTCATCTCTAGGGGACAGAATGCGTCTCCTTCCTGAGCGGTATGACGGCGGCGTGTTTATACTTGCGTACTATTGTTTACACCGATGAACGTGGTACCTTCAGGCGTTTGGAAATGTTTCCCAAGGATGAACCAGACTTGTGGAGGTCAACATTTTTTTCTGGGGTCTTGGCTGATTTCTTTAGATTTTCCCATGATGTCAAGCAAAGAGGCACTGAGTTCGAAGGTAGGCCTTGAAATACATCCAGAGGTACATCTCCAATTGACTCAAATTATGTCAATTAGCCTATCAGAAGCTTCTAAAGCCATGACATCATTTTCTGGAATTTTCCAAGCTGTTTAAAGGCACAGTCAACTTAGTGTAAGTAAACTTCTGACCCACTGGAATTGTGATATAGTGAATTATAAGTGAAATAATCTGTCTGTAAACAATTGTTGGAAAAATGACTTGTGTCATGCACAAAGTAGATGTCCTAACCAACTTGCCAAAACTATAGTTTGTTAACACGAAATTTGTGGAGTGGTTGAAAAATAATTTTTAGGTACTGGTACCCTGTGTACATAACCAAGTTATCATTGACTCAGTACCGGTACCCTGTGTATATAACCAAGTTATCATTGACTCAGTACTGGTACCCTGTGTATATAACCAAGTTATCATTGACTAGGTACTGGTACTCTGTGTATATAACCAAGTTATCATTGACTAGGTACTGGTACCCTGTGTATATAACCAAGTTATCATTGACTCAGTACTGGTACCCCGTGTATATAACCAAGTTATCATTGTCTTGGTACTGGTACCCCGTGTATATAACCAAGTTACCATTGACTAGGTACTGGTACCCCGTGTATATAACCAAGTTACCATTGACTAGGTACTGGTACCCCGTGTATATAACCAAGTTATCATTGACTCAGTACTGGTACCCCGTGTATATAAGTTATCATTGACTCAGTACTGGTACCCCGTGTATATAAGTTATCATTGACTGGGTACTGGTACCCCGTGTATATAAGTTATCATTGACTCAGTACTGGTACCCCGTGTATATAAGTTATCATTGACTCAGTACTGCTACCCCGTGTATATAAGTTATCATTGACTCAGTACTGGTACCCCGTGTATATAAGTTATCATTGACTGGGTACTGGTACCCCGTGTATATATAGTTATCATTAACTGGGTACTGGTACCCCGTGTATATATAGTTATCATTGACTGGGTACTGGTAATCCGTGTATATATAGTTATCATTGCCTCAGTACTGGTACCCCGTGTATATATAGTTATCATTGACTGGGTACTGGTACCCCGTATACATAACCAAGTTATCATTGACTAGGTACTGGTACCCCGTGTATATAAGTTATCATTGACTAGGTACTGGTACCCCGTGTATATAAGGTATCATTGACTAGGTACTGGTACCCCATGTATATAAGGTATCATTGACTAGGTACTGGTACCCCGTGTATATAAGGTATCATTTACTCAGTACTGGTACCCCGTGTATATAAGTTATCATTGACTCAGTACTGGTACCCCGTGTATATAAGTTATCATTGACTCAGTACTGGTACCCCGTGTATATAAGTTATCATTGACTGGGTACTGGTACCCCGTGTATATATAGTTATCATTGACTGGGTACTGGTACCCCGTGTATATATAGTTATCATTGACTGGGTACTGGTAATCCGTGTATATATAGTTATCATTGCCTCAGTACTGGTACCCCGTGTATATATAGTTATCATTGACTGAGTACTGGTACCCCGTGTATATATAGTTATCATTGACTGGGTACTGGTACCCCGTATACATAACCAAGTTATCATTGACTAGGTACTGGTACCCCGTGTATATAAGTTATCATTGACTAGGTACTGGTACCCCGTGTATATATAGTTATCATTGACTAGGTACTGGTACCCCGTATACATAACCAAGTTATCATTGACTAGGTACTGGTACCCCGTGTATATAAGGTATCATTGACTAGGTACTGGTACCCCATGTATATAAGGTATCATTGACTAGGTACTGGTACCCCGTGTATATAAGGTATCATTGACTAGGTACTGGTACCCCGTGTATATAAGGTATCATGACTAGGTACTGGTACCCCGTGTATATAAGGTATCATTGACTCAGTACTGGTACCCCGTGTATATATAGTTATCATTGACTAGGTACTGGTACCCCGTGTATATAAGTTATCATTGACTAGGTACTGGTACCCCGTGTATATAAGTTATCATTGACTAGGTACTGGTACCCCGTGTATATATAGTTATCATTGACTAGGTACTGGTACCCCGTATACATAACCAAGTTATCATTGACAAGGTACTGGTACCCCGTGTATATAAGTTATCATTGACTAGGTACTGGTACCCCGTGTATATAAGTTATCATTGACTCAGTACTGGTACCCCGTGTATATAAGTTATCATTGACTCAGTACTGCTACCCCGTGTATATAAGTTATCATTGACTAGGTACTGGTACCCCGTGTATATATAGTTATCATTGACTAGGTACTGGTACCCCGTGTATATAAGGTATCATTGACTAGGTACTGGTACCCCGTGTATATAAGGTATCATTGACTAGGTACTGGTACCCCGTGTATATATAGTTATCATTGACTAGGTACTGGTACCCCGTGTATATAAGTTATCATTGACTCAGTACTGGTACCCCGTGTATATAAGTTATCATTGACTCAGTACTGGTACCCCGTGTATATAAGTTATCATTGACTGGGTACTGGTACCCCGTGTATATATAGTTATCATTGACTGGGTACTGGTACCCCGTGTATATATAGTTATCATTGACTGGGTACTGGTAATCCGTGTATATATAGTTATCATTGCCTCAGTACTGGTACCCCGTGTATATAAGTTATCATTGACTCAGTACTGGTACCCCGTGTATATAAGTTATCATTGACTCAGTACTGGTACCCCGTGTATATAAGTTATCATTGACTGGGTACTGGTACCCCGTGTATATATAGTTATCATTGACTGGGTACTGGTACCCCGTGTATATATAGTTATCATTGACTGGGTACTGGTAATCCGTGTATATATAGTTATCATTGCCTCAGTACTGGTACCCCGTGTTGTATATATAGTTATCATTGACTGAGTACTGGTACCCCGTGTATATATAGTTATCATGACTGGGTACTGGTACCCGTATAACATAACCAAGTTATCATTGACTAGGTACTGGTACCCGTGTATATAAGTTATCATTGACTAGGTACTGGTACCCCGTGTATATATAGTTATCATTGACTAGGTACTGGTACCCCGTATACATAACCAAGTTATCATTGACTAGGTACTGGTACCCCGTGTATATAAGGTATCATTGACTAGGTACTGGTACCCCCATGTATATAAGGTATCATTGACTAGGTACTGGTACCCGTGTATATAAGGTATCATTGACTAGGTACTGGTACCCCGTGTATATAAGGTATCATTGACTAGGTACTGGTACCCCGTGTATATAAGGTATCATTGACTCAGTACTGGTACCCCGTGTATATATAGTTATCATTGACTAGGTACTGGTACCCCGTGTATATAAGTTATCATTGACTAGGTACTGGTACCCCGTGTATATAAGTTATCATTGACTAGGTACTGGTACCCCGTGTATATATAGTTATCATTGACTAGGTACTGGTACCCCGTATACATAACCAAGTTATCATTGACTAGGTACTGGTACCCCGTGTATATAAGTTATCATTGACTAGGTACTGGTACCCCGTGTATATAAGTTATCATTGACTCAGTACTGGTACCCCGTGTATATAAGTTATCATTGACTCAGTACTGCTACCCCGTGTATATAAGTTATCATTGACTAGGTACTGGTACCCCGTGTATATATAGTTATCATTGACTAGGTACTGGTACCCCGTGTGTATATAAGGTATCATTGACTAGGTACTGGTACCCCGTGTATATAAGGTATCATTGACTAGGTACTGGTACCCCGTGTATATATAGTTATCATTGACTAGGTACTGGTACCCCGTGTATATAAGGTATTATTGACTAGGTACTGGTACCCCGTGTATATAAGGTATCATTGACTAGGTACTGGTACCCCGTGTATATAAGTTATCATTGACTGGGTACTGGTACCCCGTGTATATATAGTTATCATTGACTGGGTACTGGTACCCCGTGTATATATAGTTATCATTGACTGGGTACTGGTAATCCGTGTATATATAGTTATCATTGCCTCAGTACTGGTACCCCGTGTATATATAGTTATCATTGACTGAGTACTGGTACCCCGTGTATATATAGTTATCATTGACTGGGTACTGGTACCCCGTATACATAACCAAGTTATCATTGACTAGGTACTGGTACCCCGTGTATATAAGTTATCATTGACTAGGTACTGGTACCCCGTGTATATATAGTTATCATTGACTAGGTACTGGTACCCCGTATACATAACCAAGTTATCATTGACTAGGTACTGGTACCCCGTGTATATAAGGTATCATTGACTAGGTACTGGTACCCCATGTATATAAGGTATCATTGACTAGGTACTGGTACCCCGTGTATATAAGGTATCATTGACTAGGTACTGGTACCCCGTGTATATAAGGTATCATTGACTAGGTACTGGTACCCCGTGTATATAAGGTATCATTGACTCAGTACTGGTACCCCGTGTATATATAGTTATCATTGACTAGGTACTGGTACCCCGTGTATATAAGTTATCATTGACTAGGTACTGGTACCCCGTGTATATAAGTTATCATTGACTAGTACTGGTACCCCGTGTATATATAGTTATCATTGACTAGGTACTGGTACCCCGTATACATAACCAAGTTATCATTGACTAGGTACTGGTACCCCGTGTATATAAGTTATCATTGACTAGGTACTGGTACCCCGTGTATATAAGTTATCATTGACTCAGTACTGGTACCCCGTGTATATAAGTTATCATTGACTCAGTACTGCTACCCCGTGTATATAAGTTATCATTGACTAGGTACTGGTACCCCGTGTATATATAGTTATCATTGACTAGGTACTGGTACCCCGTGTATATAAGGTATCATTGACTAGGTACTGGTACCCCGTGTATATAAGGTATCATTGACTAGGTACTGGTACCCCGTGTATATATAGTTATCATTGACTAGGTACTGGTACCCCGTGTATATAAGGTATTATTGACTAGGTACTGGTACCCCGTGTATATAAGGTATCATTGACTAGGTACTGGTACCCCGTGTATATAAGGTATCATTGACTAGGTACTGGTACCCCGTGTATATAAGGTATCATTGACTAGGTACTGGTACCCCGTGTATATAAGGTATCATTGACTAGGTACTGGTACCCCGTGTATATAAGGTATCATTGACTAGGTACTGGTACCCCGTGTATATAAGTTATCATTGACTAGGTACTGGTACCCCGTGTATATAAGTTATCATTGACTAGGTACTGGTACCCCGTGTATATAAGTTATCATTGACCAGGTACTGGTACCCGTGTATATATAGTTATCATTGACTAGGTACTGGTACCCCGTGTATATATAGTTATCATTGACTAGGTACTGGTACCCCGTGTATATATAGTTATCATTGACTAGGTACTGGTACCCCGTGTATATAAGGTATCATTGACTAGGTACTGGTACCCCGTGTACATAAGGTATCATTGACTAGGTACTGGTACCCCGTGTATATATAGTTATCATTGACTAGGTACTGGTACCCCGTGTATATAAGTTATCATTGACTAGGTACTGGTACCCCGTGTATATATAGTTATCATTGACTAGGTACTGGTACCCCGTGTATATAAGTTATCATTGACTAGGTACTGGTACCCCGTGTATATATAGTTATCATTGACTAGGTACTGGTACCCCGTGTATATATAGTTATCATTGACTAGGTACTGGTACCCCGTGTATATAAGGTATCATTGACTAGGTACTGGTACCCCGTGTACATAAGGTATCATTGACTAGGTACTGGTACCCCGTGTATATATAGTTATCATTGACTAGGTACTGGTACCCCGTGTATATAAGTTATCATTGACTAGGTACTGGTACCCCGTGTATATATAGTTATCATTGACTAGGTACTGGTACCCCGTGTATATACGTTATCATTGACTAGGTACTGGTACCCCGTGTATATATAGTTATCATTGACTAGGTACTGGTACCCCGTGTATATATAGTTATCATTGACTAGGTACTGGTACCCCGTGTATATATAGTTATCATTGACTAGGTACTGGTACCCCGTGTATATAAGTTATCATTGACTAGGTACTGGTACCCCGTGTATATAAGTTATCATTGACCAGGTACTGGTACCCCGTGTATATATAGTTATCATTGACTAGGTACTGGTACCCCGTGTATATATAGTTATCATTGACTAGGTACTGGTACCCCGTGTATATATAGTTATCATTGACTAGGTACTGGTACCCCGTGTATATAAGGTATCATTGACTAGGTACTGGTACCCCGTGTACATAAGGTATCATTGACTAGGTACTGGTACCCCGTGTATATATAGTTATCATTGACTAGGTACTGGTACCCCGTGTATATAAGTTATCATTGACTAGGTACTGGTACCCCGTGTATATATAGTTATCATTGACTAGGTACTGGTACCCCGTGTATATAAGTTATCATTGACTAGGTACTGGTACCCCGTGTATATATAGTTATCATTGACTAGGTACTGGTACCCCGTGTATATATAGTTATCATTGACTAGGTACTGGTACCCCGTGTATATAAGGTATCATTGACTAGGTACTGGTACCCCGTGTACATAAGGTATCATTGACTAGGTACTGGTACCCCGTGTATATATAGTTATCATTGACTAGGTACTGGTACCCCGTGTATATAAGTTATCATTGACTAGGTACTGGTACCCCGTGTATATATAGTTATCATTGACTAGGTACTGGTACCCCGTGTATATACGTTATCATTGACTAGGTACTGGTACCCCGTGTATATATAGTTATCATTGACTAGGTACTGGTACCCCGTGTATATATAGTTATCATTGACTAGGTACTGGTACCCCGTGTATATATAGTTATCATTGACTAGGTACTGGTACCCCGTGTATATATAGTTATCATTGACTAGGTACTGGTACCCCGTGTATATATAGTTATCATTGACTAGGTACTGGTACCCCGTGTATATAAGGTATCATTGACTAGGTACTGGTACCCCGTGTATATACGTTATCATTGACTAGGTACTGGTACCCCGTGTATATATAGTTATCATTGACTAGGTACTGGTACCCCGTGTATATATAGTTATCATTGACTAGGTACTGGTACCCCGTGTATATATAGTTATCATTGACTAGGTACTGGTACCCCGTGTATATAAGGTATCATTGACTAGGTACTGGTACCCCGTGTATATATAGTTATCATTGACTAGGTACTGGTACCCCGTGTATATATAGTTATCATTGGACTAGGTACTGGTACCCCGTGTATATATAGTTATCATTGACTAGGTACTGGTACCCCGTGTATATATAGTTATCATTGACTAGGTACTGGTACCCCGTGTATATATAGTTATCATTGACTAGGTACTGGTACCCCGTGTATATAAGGTATCATTGACTAGGTACTGGTACCCCGTGTATATAAGGTATCATTGACTAGGTACTGGTACCCCGTGTATATATAGTTATCATTGACTAGGTACTGGTACCCCGTGTATATAAGGTATTATTGACTAGGTACTGGTACCCCGTGTATATAAGGTATCATTGACTAGGTACTGGTACCCCGTGTATATAAGGTATCATTGACTAGGTACTGGTACCCCGTGTATATAAGGTATCATTGACTAGGTACTGGTACCCCGTGTATATAAGGTATCATTGACTAGGTACTGGTACCCCGTGTATATAAGGTATCATTGACTAGGTACTGGTACCCCGTGTATATAAGTTATCATTGACTAGGTACTGGTACCCCGTGTATATAAGTTATCATTGACTAGGTACTGGTACCCCGTGTATATAAGTTATCATTGACCAGGTACTGGTACCCCGTGTATATATAGTTATCATTGACTAGGTACTGGTACCCCGTGTATATATAGTTATCATTGACTAGGTACTGGTACCCCGTGTATATATAGTTATCATTGACTAGGTACTGGTACCCCGTGTATATAAGGTATCATTGACTAGGTACTGGTACCCCGTGTATATACGTTATCATTGACTAGGTACTGGTACCCCGTGTATATATAGTTATCATTGACTAGGTACTGGTACCCCCGTGTATATATAGTTATCATTGACTAGGTACTGGTACCCCGTGTATATATAGTTATCATTGACTAGGTACTGGTACCCCGTGTATATAAGGTATCATTGACTAGGTACTGGTACCCCGTGTATATATAGTTATCATTGACTAGGTACTGGTACCCCGTGTATATATAGTTATCATTGACTAGGTACTGGTACCCCGTGTATATATAGTTATCATTGACTAGGTACTGGTACCCCGTGTATATATAGTTATCATTGACTAGGTACTGGTACCCCGTGTATATATAGTTATCATTGACTAGGTACTGGTACCCCGTGTATATAAGGTATCATTGACTAGGTACTGGTACCCCGTGTATATAAGGTATCATTGACTAGGTACTGGTACCCCGTGTATATATAGTTATCATTGACTAGGTACTGGTACCCCGTGTATATAAGGTATTATTGACTAGGTACTGGTACCCCGTGTATATAAGGTATCATTGACTAGGTACTGGTACCCCGTGTATATAAGGTATCATTGACTAGGTACTGGTACCCCGTGTATATAAGGTATCATTGACTAGGTACTGGTACCCCGTGTATATAAGGTATCATTGACTAGGTACTGGTACCCCGTGTATATAAGGTATCATTGACTAGGTACTGGTACCCCGTGTATATAAGTTATCATTGACTAGGTACTGGTACCCCGTGTATATAAGTTATCATTGACTAGGTACTGGTACCCCGTGTATATAAGTTATCATTGACCAGGTACTGGTACCCCGTGTATATATAGTTATCATTGACTAGGTACTGGTACCCCGTGTATATATAGTTATCATTGACTAGGTACTGGTACCCCGTGTATATATAGTTATCATTGACTAGGTACTGGTACCCGTGTATATAAGGTATCATTGACTAGGTACTGGTACCCCGTGTACATAAGGTATCATTGACTAGGTACTGGTACCCCGTGTATATATAGTTATCATTGACTAGGTACTGGTACCCCGTGTATATAAGTTATCATTGACTAGGTACTGGTACCCCGTGTATATCAGTTATCATTGACTAGGTACTGGTACCCCGTGTATATAAGTTATCATTGACTAGGTACTGGTACCCCGTGTATATATAGTTATCATTGACTAGGTACTGGTACCCCGTGTATATATAGTTATCATTGACTAGGTACTGGTACCCCGTGTATATAAGGTATCATTGACTAGGTACTGGTACCCCGTGTACATAAGGTATCATTGACTAGGTACTGGTACCCCGTGTATATATAGTTATCATTGACTAGGTACTGGCACCCCGTGTATATAAGTTATCATTGACTAGGTACTGGTACCCCGTGTATATATAGTTATCATTGACTAGGTACTGGTACCCCGTGTATATACGTTATCATTGACTAGGTACTGGTACCCCGTGTATATATAGTTATCATTGACTAGGTACTGGTACCCCGTGTATATATAGTTATCATTGACTAGGTACTGGTACCCCGTGTATATATAGTTATCATTGACTAGGTACTGGTACCCCGTGTATATAAGTTATCATTGACTAGGTACTGGTACCCCGTGTATATAAGTTATCATTGACCAGGTACTGGTACCCCGTGTATATATAGTTATCATTGACTAGGTACTGGTACCCCGTGTATATATAGTTATCATTGACTAGGTACTGGTACCCCGTGTATATATAGTTATCATTGACTAGGTACTGGTACCCCGTGTATATAAGGTATCATTGACTAGGTACTGGTACCCCGTGTACATAAGGTATCATTGACTAGGTACTGGTACCCCGTGTATATATAGTTATCATTGACTAGGTACTGGTACCCCGTGTATATAAGTTATCATTGACTAGGTACTGGTACCCCGTGTATATATAGTTATCATTGACTAGGTACTGGTACCCCGTGTATATAAGTTATCATTGACTAGGTACTGGTACCCCGTGTATATATAGTTATCATTGACTAGGTACTGGTACCCGTGTATATATAGTTATCATTGACTAGGTACTGGTACCCCGTGTATATAAGGTATCATTGACTAGGTACTGGTACCCCGTGTACATAAGGTATCATTGACTAGGTACTGGTACCCCGTGTATATATAGTTATCATTGACTAGGTACTGGTACCCCGTGTATATAAGTTATCATTGACTAGGTACTGGTACCCCGTGTATATATAGTTATCATTGACTAGGTACTGGTACCCCGTTGTATATACGTTATCATTGACTAGGTACTGGTACCCCGTGTATATATAGTTATCATTGACTAGGTACTGGTACCCCGTGTATATATAGTTATCATTGACTAGGTACTGGTACCCCGTGTATATATAGTTTATCATTGACTAGGTACTGGTACCCCGTGTATATATAGTTATCATTGACTAGGTACTGTACCCCGTGTATATATAGTTATCATTGACTAGGTACTGGTACCCCGTGTATATAAGGTATCATTGACTAGGTACTGGTACCCCGTGTATATACGTTATCATTGACTAGGTACTGGTACCCGTGTAATATATAGTTATCATTGACTAGGTACTGGTACCCCGTGTATATATAGTTATCATTGACTAGGTACTGGTACCCCGTGTATATATAGTTATCATTGACTAGGTACTGGTACCCCTGTGTATATAAGGTATCATTGACTAGGTACTGGTACCCCGTGTATATATAGTTATCATTGACTAGGTACTGGTACCCCGTGTATATATAGTTATCATTGACTAGGTACTGGTACCCCGTGTATATATAGTTATCATTGACTAGGTACTGGTACCCCGTGTATATATAGTTATCATTGACTAGGTATGGTACCCGTGTATTATATGTTATCATTGACTAGGTACTGGTACCCCGTGTATATATAGTTATCATTGACTAGGTACTGGTACCCCGTGTATATAAGTTATCATTGACTAGGTACTGGTACCCCGTGTATATATAGTTATCATTGACTAGGTACTGGTACCCCGTGTATATATAGTTATCATTGACTAGGTACTGGTACCCCGTGTATATATAGTTATCATTGACTAGGTACTGGTACCCCGTGTATATATACGTTATCATTGACTAGGTACTGGTACCCCGTGTATATATAGTTATCATTGACTAGGTACTGGTACCCCGTGTATATATAGTTATCATTGACTAGGTACTGGTACCCCGTGTATATATAGTTATCATTGACTAGGTACTGGTACCCTGTGTATATATAGTTATCATTGACTAGGTACTGGTACCCTGTGTATATATAGTTATCATTGACTAGGTACTGGTACCCTGTGTATATATAGTTATCATTGACTAGGTACTGGTACCCTGTGTATATATAGTTATCATTGACTAGGTACTGGTACCCTGTGTATATATAGTTATCATTGACTAGGTACTGGTACCCCGTGTATATAAGTTATCATTGACTAGGTACTGGTACCCCGTGTATATAAGGTATCATTGACTAGGTACTGGTACCCCGTGTATATATAGTTATCATTGACTAGGTACTGGTACCCCGTGTATATAAGGTATCATTGACTAGGTACTGGTACCCCGTGTATATAAGGTATCATTAATCATTGTGTATTTATTATTATTATTAGTATAATTTGCATCTCATCTTCTCTCTTCATTGTTGGGGACGTAAGTCAGCATTTCACTGTTAGTCTACACCGGTTGTTCACAAAGCATGTGACAAATACAATTATATTTCATTTTGATCTGCTCTTGTGAAAAGCTGACTTACGCACTATATAGGGAATAGGGCTCTGGTAGGGCTAAAGTAGGGAACTATATAGGGAGTAGGGCCAAGGTGAAAAGTAGTGATCTATATAGGGAATACCAGGAAGGCAAGGAAGGCATTTGGAAGGCAAGTTTAAGGTTAAATCCACTGCTAGACCAGACAGATATCTCTAGACATTCAATGCTGTATCGCCTGTCCTCAATTAAACTGTATTGTCCCATTTCTATAACATTCATTAAATGACACACACACACACCTATACAATCTCTCTCTCTCTCTCTCTCTCTCTCTCTCTCCCTCTCTCTCTCTCTCTCTCTCTCGCTCTCTCTCTCTCGCTCTCTCTCTCTCGCTCTCACCTTGCATCATGTTCCTGTAAGCGTTATCAGTGATGGAGTAGATATGAGGAGGAACCTCGTGGCGTTTCTTCCCCTTATATATCTGAATGATCTTCTCTGAGTAGATAGGAAGCATCTTATAGGGGTTCACCACCACACAGAACAGACCTGAATACGTCTGGAGAAGAGAGGAGGGGAAGGAGAGGAGGGGAAGGAGAGGAGGAGGGAGGATGGAGGAGGGAGGAAGAGGAGGGGAGTGGAGGGGAAGGAAGAGGATGGAGGAGAGGAGGAGGGAGGATGGAGGAGGGGAGAAGGAAGAAAGGAGGAGGAGGTGATAGGAGAAAGAGGGGAGGAGAGGGGCAAGAGGAGGAAGAGAGCAGGGGAGAAAAAGGAGGAAGATGATGAAGAGGAGGAGGAGGAGGAAAGGTTAGGATCAACATAGAGCTAAAACCAAATCATCATTTTTGTGTGTGTGTGTGTGTCTATACGGATATTGTCTATACACTTGTATGCGTTTCCTGCAGTCAAATGACCAAATCACCCTCCAGTGGCCTCATGGGTGGAATGTTCATATTCATATTATTAATCATTTTATAAACACTATTCATAAAAACCCGCTGAGAATTCTGTGTTTCTTCGTCAAACGTTTTTGTTAGATTCCAGTCTTCTGTGATGTATATAAAGTGTAATACTGGGATACAAACTCAACATGTAATACATTTCAACTCTGTATCTGACATGGTTCAGGGGTCTTCTTCTGTTAAAGCCCATCACCATGTGTGTCTTCTTCTGTTAAACCCCATAACCATGTGGGTCTTCTTCTGTTCAAGCCCATAACCATGTGGGTCTTCTTCTGTTCAAGCCCATCACCATGTGTGTCTTCTTCTGTTAAACCCCATAACCATGTGGGTCTTCTTCTGTTCAAGCCCATAACCATGTGGGTCTTCTTCTGTTAAAGCCCATAACCATGTGGGTCTTCTTCTGTTCAAGCCCATAACCATGTGGGTCTTCTTCTGTTTAAACCCATAACCATGTGGGTCTTCTTCTGTTCAAGCCCATAACCATGTGTGTCTTCTTCTGTTCAAGCCCATAACCATGTGTGTGAGGTGTATACTTTTGTTTCAAAGTAGATTTGTTTAAGATTACCCAGAAACACTCTGTGTGGCGCTGATTTAGCCCACTGCAGTAAAAGGTGAACAAATAAGTGCTATCTAGAACCTAAAATGGATCTTCGGCTGTCCCCATAGGAGAACCCTTTGAATAACACTTTTTGGGTTCCAGGTAGAACCCTTTTGGTTCCAGGGAGAACCCTTTTGGTTCCAGGGAGAACCCTTTTGGTTCCAGGGAGAACCCTTTTGGGTTCCATATAGGACCCTTTCCACAGAGGTTTCTACATGGGACCCAAAAGGCTTCTCCTATGGGGACTGAAGAACGCTTTTGGAACCCATTTGTTGTAAGAGTGTACTCACGTAGATGAGGCTGGAGAAGTACCTCTCTTTGAGGTTGTGGAGGACAGAGGCCTCGTTGAGACAGGTCAGAGCTGCCATGTCCTCCACCTTACTGAACTTAGGAGGGTTCATCTTCTGGATATCATCCTTGTTGACTGTCGCTTTCCTACCGTTAGCCAACTCTACCAGCACCTGGAGAGGAGGAGGAAGAACAGGAAGAGGAGAAGGAGGAAGAGGAGGAAAAAGATGAAGAGGAGGAGAAGGAGGAAGAGGAGGATGAAGATCAGGAGCAGGAGGAATAGGAAGAAGAGGAGGGAAATGAGGAGGAAGATGAGTAGGTGGAGGAAGAGGAGGAGGAAGAAGAGGAGAAAAGGAGGAGAAGGAGGAAGAGGAGGAAAAAGATGAAGAGGGGAGGAAGGAGGAAGAGGAAAAATATGAAGAGGAGAAAGAGGAGGGGAAGGAGGAAGAGGATGAAAAAGATGAAGAGGAGGAAGAGGAAAAGGAGGAAGAGGAGGAAAATGAGGATGAGGAGGAGGAAGAAGAAGATAAGGAAGAAGAGGAGGAGGAAGATTTACTAGGGTCCTGGTGAAAAGTAGTGTACTATATAGGGAATAGGGTGCCATTTGGGGTGTAACATCCTTACATCGTCTCCCTTCTCCTCCTTGATGCTGGCGGCCTCAAACCCCTCCTTCTCTGACGGGATCCACACCATCTTCTTGGCCGACCAATCAGCCTGCCCCACACCACTGTTCCTGAAGTCGTCATCCTGCCGCAGGAACTTGCTGTCGTCAGAGGCGGAGTCGGCAGCCATCTTGGGAAGGTCGTCGTCGGTGACAGGAAGGTCGTCTGTGATTGGAGGGTCGGTCTCAAAGCTGAGGGAGAGGGAGAGAAAGAGAGAGGAAAAGGGAGAGAGGAGAAGGAGAAGGAGAGATATAGGAAGAGGGGGAGATATGAAGAGAGGAGGAGAGATATAGGAAGAGGGGGGAGATATGAAGAGAGGAGAGATATAGGAAGAGAGGAGGAGAAAGAGAGATATAGGAAAAGAGGGAGAGATGAAGAGAGGAGTAGAGATATAGGAAGAGAGGAGGAGAAAGAGAGATATAGGAAGAGAGGGAGAGATGAAGAGAGGAGGAGAAGGAGAAATATAGGAAGAGAGGAGGAGAAGGAGAGATATAGGAAGAGGGGGAGAGATGAAGAGATATAGGAAGAGAGGAGGAGAAAGAGAGATATAGGAAGAGAGGGAGAGATGAAGAGAGGAGGAGAAGGAGAGATATAGGAAGAGAGGAGGAGAAGGAGAGATATAGGAAGAGAGGGAGAGATGAAGAGAGGAGGAGAAGGAGAGATATAGGAAGAGAGGAGGAGAAGGAGAGATATAGGAAGAGGGGGAGAGATGAAGAGAGGAGGAGAAGGAGAGATATAGGAAGAGGGGGAGAGATGAAGAGAGGAGGAGAAGGAGAGATATAGGAAGAGGGGGAGAGATATAGGAAGAGAGGAGGAGAAGGAGAGATATAGGAAGAGAGGAGGAGAAGGAGAGATATAGGAAGAGGGGGAGAGATGAAGAAAGGAGGAGAAGGAGAGATATAGGAAGAGAGGAGGAGAAGGAGAAATATAGGAAGAGAGGGAGAGATGAAGAGAGGAGGAGAAGGAGAGATATAGGAAGAGAGGAGGAGAAGGAGAGATATAGGAAGAGAGGGAGAGATGAAGAGAGGAGGAGAAGGAGAGATATAGGAAGAGAGGAGGAGAAGGAGAGATATAGGAAGAGGGGGAGAGATGAAGAGAGGAGGAGAAGGAGAGATATAGGAAGAGAGGAGGAGAAGGAGAGATATAGGAAGAGGGGGAGAGATGAAGAGAGGAGGAGAAGGAGAGATATAGGAAGAGAGGAGGAGAAGGAGAGATAGGAAGAGAGGGAGAGATGAAGAGATATAGGAAGAGAGGAGGAGAAAGAGAGAGATATAGGAAGAGGGGGAGAGATGAAGAGAGGAGGAGAAGAGATATAGGAAGAGAGGGAGAGATGAAGAGGAGGAGAAGGAGAGATATAGGAAGAGAGGAGAAGGAGAGATATAGGAAGAGGGGGAGAGATGAAGAGAGGAGGAGAAGGAGAGAGGAGTAGAAGGAGAGATATAGGAAGAGAAGGAGAGATATAGGAGGAGAAGGAGAGATATAGGAAGAGGGGGAGAGAGTATGATGTTATAACTATCCCTCTGATGATGATGAGGAATTCACAAAACATCAACTCAAACAACAACAATCACAACAATTAATAGGAAATGCTACTTTAGACCTCAGAAACATTCCAACGGTCTGTCCTGTCTGTCTGTCTGTATGTCTGTCTGTGTCCAGTCTCTCTCTTCCCCTCTCTCTTCCCCCTCTCTCTCTCTCTTTCTCTCTCTCTGTATCACTCTGTGGTTTAACAGCACATTTTAAATTCATCCTCCAATGCCTCGTTATATCGGTCTACAGCTTCAGTTTCAATCTCAATTAATTTTTGATTTATTCAGGTTCTCATTCCCAATCTCCTACAACCACATAAATAAATAAAGATAAACAGTACAGCCTCACTTATCAATCTGCCTCTCAGGTAACCCCCTCTTCATATAGTGAACTGCATGGTCCACGTCATCATTACTCACTGACAGCTCTTCTTCTCTCCCTGCTGCGGGTCACAGGACCCACAAGGCTTTGCAGCAGCCCAGCTCCGCCTGCCCATGACCACGACGCCATAGAATATGTAAAATATCAGCAGGATAACTGCCGCTATAAAACCTTGAAACAGAGGTTGATAAGCCATGCTGAGAGGACGATAACGATGACCATGTTTGGTTGAAACCTCTCCTCAAAGCCCACTGCCTCTGATGGCCCTATACAGAGAGATGCTAGGGGGTTTGCGTCCCAAATGGCATCCTAGTCCCTACGTAGTGCACTACTTTTGACCAGGGCCCATAAGATTAAGGGCACAGCCAGGGACTTAACCACTTCTATTCCTTATAAGGGAACTGTGTGTCCAGTCAGTGTCTCCTCTCCTGTGGCCAGCTCCAGCCTAGCGTTACTGTTGACACCAACATGATGACCTGTCATTCAGTCAGTCACTAGGCCACTTAGTCTCTGGTCTCAGCATTAACATCTATTTATTTGTTTATTTAACAGTTAGTTAACTAGGCAAGTCAGTTAAGAACAAATTCTTATTTACAATGACGGCCTACCAGAAGGCAAAAGGCCTCCTGCGGGGACGAGGGCTGGGATTAAAAATTATATATATATACACACACACACACACACACACACACACACACACACACACACACATATATATACAAAAATATAGGACCAAACACACATCACGACGAGAGACAACACAACAGTACATAAAGAGAGACCTAAGACAACAACATAGCTAGGCGGCAACACATGACAACACAGCTTGGTAGCAGCATAACATGGCAGCAGCACAACATGGCAGCAGCACAACATGGCAGCAGCACAACATGGTAGCAACACAACATGGTAGCAACACAACATGGTAGCAACACAACATGGTAGCAACACAACATGGCAGCAACACAACATGGTAGCAACACAACATGGTAGCAACACAACATGGTAGCAACACAACATGGTAGCAACACAACATGGCAGCAACACAACATGGTAGCAACACAACATGGCAGCAGCACAACATGGCAGCAGCACAACATGGCAGCAGCACAACATGGTAGCAACACAACATGGTAGCAACACAACATGGCAGCAACACAACATGGCAGCAGCACAACATGGCAGCAACACAACATGGTAGCTGGGCCAGTGGGGTTACCAGGTACTGGGCTGTGTGGCGGCTGGGCCAGTGGGGTTACCAGGTGCTGGGCTGTGTGGCGGCTGGGCCAGTGGGGTTACCAGGTACTGGGCTGTGTGGCGGCTGGGCCAGTGGGGTTACCAGGTACTGGGCTGTGTGGCGGCTGGGCCAGTGGGGTTACCAGGTACTGGGCTGTGTGGCGGCTGGGCCAGCGGGGATACCAGGTACTGGGCTGTGTGGCGGCTGGGCCAGTGGGGTTACCAGGTACTGGGCTGTGTGGCGGCTGGGCCAGTGGGGTTACCAGGTACTGGGCTGTGTGGCGGCTGGGCCAGCGGGGTTACCAGGTACTGGGCTGTGTGGCGGCTGGGCCAGCGGGGATACCAGGTACTGGGCTGTGTGGCGGCTGGGCCAGCGGGGATACCAGGTACTGGGCTGTGTGGCGGCTGGGCCAGTGGGGTTACCAGGTACTGGGCTGTGTGGCGGCTGGGCCAGTGGGGTTACCAGGTGCTGGGCTGTGTGGCGGCTGGGCCAGTGGGGTTACCAGGTACTGGGCTGTGTGGCGGCTGGGCCAGTGGGGTTACCAGGTACTGGGCTGTGTGGCGGCTGGGCCAGTGGGGTTACCAGGTACTGGGCTGTGTGGCGGCTGGGCCAGCGGGGTTACCAGGTACTGGGCTGTGTGGCGGCTGGGCCAGCGGGGATACCAGGTACTGGGCTGTGTGGCGGCTGGGCCAGTGGGGTTACCAGGTACTGGGCTGTGTGGCGGCTGGGCCAGTGGGGTTACCAGGTACTGGGCTGTGTGGCGGCTGGGCCAGCGGGGTTACCAGGTACTGGGCTGTGTGGCGGCTGGGCCAGCGGGGATACCAGGTACTGGGCTGTGTGGCGGCTGGGCCAGCGGGGTTACCAGGTACTGGGCTGTGTGGCGGCTGGGCCAGCGGGGATACCAGGTACTGGGCTGTGTGGCGGCTGGGCCAGTGGGGTTACCAGGTACTGGGCTGTGTGGCGGCTGGGCCAGCGGGGATACCAGGTACTGGGCTGTGTGGCGGCTGGGCCAGCGGGGATACCAGGGGTCGGGTCAATTCCATTTCAATACAGGAGATGAATTGAAATTCACATTATTGAATGGCGCTGTTGTATTTTGAATAGATGGGAGTTGAAATGGGATTGATCCCAACTCTGGTGTCAAACCAACTTCTGGTGATGATGGTTGTATTTTCAATAGATGGGAGTTGAAATGGGATTGATCCCAACTCGGGTGTCAAACCAACTTCTGGTGATGATGGTTGTATTTTGAATAGATGGGAGTTGAAATGGGATTGATCCCAACTCGGGTGTCAAACCAACTTCTGGTGATGATGGTTGTATTTTCAATAGATGGGAGTTGAAATGGGATTGATCCCAACTCGGGTGTCAAACCAACTTCTGGTGATGATGGTTGTATTTTCAATAGATGGGAGTTGAAATGGGATTGATCCCAACTCGGGTGTCAAACCAACTTCTGGTGATGATGGTTGTATTTTGAATAGATGGGAGTTGAAATGGGATTGATCCCAACTCGGGTGTCAAACCAACTTCTGGTGATGATGGTTGTATTTTGAATAGATGGGAGTTGAAATGGGATTGATCCCAACTCTGGTGTCAAACCAACTTCTGGTGATGATGGTTGTATTTTCAATAGATGGGAGTTGAAATGGGATTGATCCCAACTCGGGTGTCAAACCAACTTCTGGTGATGATGGTTGTATTTTCAATAGATGGGAGTTGAAATGGGATTGATCCCAACTCGGGTGTCAAACCAACTTCTGGTGATGATGTTTGTCTTTTTTTAGGTCTATGAATTGTTGCACAAGGTGACATGCTAATAAATGAAATGGCAGTTGGAAAAAGTCTATCACCTGACATAAACATCACTCTATTATCCTAGCCTGTATGTAAACACAGCCTCTGTCAAGAGGTCTAAACCTTTATGGCACAGTAGGTAGGTAGTGTCGTGCTTATTGCCAGTTCAAACCCAACCCAACTATACCCTTGTATCACCACAACACTAAAACACAAGCTGAGACCCAGGGGATCGGGTCCTACATGGAAAAGTCGAAACGTCATCTAAATTTAGCGACAACAACTTATCTGAAAGTCCAATAAAGTGCACATTGTTGGTTGAAACATTGCAAAGCAACACGTAGCACCTGAACACGTGCAGCCCGCCTAAAACCTTGTAGCATATTTCCTTTTCCAACGGTCTTTCTTCTAACAGAACTGACAATAGATATATATTTCCGTGTTCAAACAACGATGTCCTGCGCGCAGTAAGATACTTCTCTATATGCACCTCTCTGTAAAAAACGGGACCTGTTAGCCGGTAGACTATTCGCATACGGCCACATTTATTTAAAAGGAAGCAGACTCAATACTCACGTTAGTCTTTCTCCGGTAGATGATGGACTCGGGATGTAGTCTATCCTACACAGTTGTCTGGGTATACGTTACTCCACGAGATAGCGGGACGGGACAGGTAAACTGCTTAGGGTTGAACTATCCTTCCACCGGATGAAGCATCCTACCAAGGTATTTAAACCGGCCCGCTCCGCCCGTGGGAGGAGAGCAGGTCGCGCGGTTCCTCCTCGTCTCTATGGTGACCAAAATTTGACAGCAGCCAACGCTTTGAGGTACCAGTTTGTTTGTGATATAATTACCCTGGTACCAGTTTGTTTGTGCTATCATTACCCTGGTACCAGTTTGTTTGTGCTATCATTACCCCGGTACCAGTTTGTTTGTGCTATCATTACCCTGGTACCAGTTTGTTTGTGCTATCATTACCCTGGTACCAGTTTGTTTGTCATATCATTACCCTGGTACCAGTTTGTTTGTGCTATCATTACCCTGGTACCAGTTTGTTTGTGCCATCATTATCCTGGTACCAGTTTGTTTGTGATATCATTACTCCGGTACCAGTTTGTTTGTGCCATCATTACCCTGGTACCAGTTTGTTTGTGCCATCATTACCCCGGTACCAGTTTGTTTGTGCCATCATTACCCTGGTACCAGTTTGTTTGTGCCATCATTACCCTGGTACCAGTTTGTTTGTGCCATCATTACCCTGGTACCAGTTTGTTTGTGATATCATTACTCTGGTACCAGTTTGTTTGTGCCATCATTACCCTGGTACCAGTTTGTTTGTGCCATCATTACCCTGGTACCAGTTTGTTTGTGCCATCATTACCCTGGTACCAGTTTGTTTGTGCCATCATTACCCTGGTACCAGTTTGTTTGTGATATCATTACTCTGGTACCAGTTTGTTTGTGCTATCATTACCCTGGTACCAGTTTGTTTGTGCCATCATTACCCTGGTACCAGTTTGTTTGTGCCATCATTACCCTGGTACCAGTTTGTTTGTGCCATCATTACCCTGGTACCAGTTTGTTTGTGCCATCATTACCCTGGTACCAGTTTGTTTGTGCTATCATTCCACTCCTTGGCATGACAAGGTTAGCTGGGACGCTGGCCTTCCACAGATGGTGACTTAGACCGATTCAATCCTACTGCCAGAGCACTTCTTTGTAATGAATGAAATAAAACGTGGATGTATTTTATGGAATAGCAAACCATGGTTACAACAAATGAAACATGTACAGGCCCATTCACCTTTTATCTAAATGACACAATTTGAAAGGAGAATGTTTACAATATAGCCTAAGGATATGTTTTTTTGGTTCACCTAATTTTTGTGTTTATCTGTAGCCTAAATATTGTGCTCTCTCTTTCTCTTACTCTTACTCTTACTCTTTCTCTTCTTCCTTCCTTCCTTCCTTCCTTCCTTCCTTCCTTCCTTCCTTCCTTCCTTCCTTCCTTCCTTCCTTCCTTCCTTCCTTCCTTCCTTCCTTCCTTCCTTCCTTCCTTCCTTCCTTCCTTCCTTCCTTCCTTCCTTCCTTCCTTCCTTCCTTCCTTCCTTCCTTCCTTCCTTCCTTCCTTCCTTCCTTCTCTGTCTCTCTCTCTCTGTCTCTCTCTCTCTGTCTCTCTCTCCGTCTCTGTCTGTCTCCCTCACTCTCTCTCTCTGTCTCTCTCTGTCTCTTTCTCTCCGTCTCTCTCTCTCTCTCTCTCTCTGGACAGAGTTTGTGTGCTCAATGAGAAAGGATCAAGATATGTGGCATAATTAGAAATGACAGCCCATGGAAATACATGGAAATGAACCAGCTTTTGAGTCCCAAATGGCACCCTATTCCCTATATAGTGCACTGCTTTTGATCAGGGTGGCCAGGGCCCATATATAGGGTGTAATTTGGGACGTAGCTTCTGTGTTTTAATGATTTCAATGCTATCTTGAAGATATTTTGCATTCTATTTACCCAGAGTCAATGGCCTACTTGGCTCAAGTGCATGTAAGGACATTGTGGAAACTAACTGTGGACTGAACGTTGTCTGTGTCATAATGCCTTATGATCTGGAACTCTGCTGTGTGTTACCATATAGTCACATGTATAGAGAGGAGGAGGGGGAGAGAGAAAGAAGGGGGGGGGGGTAGAGAGGGGAGAGAGAGAGAAAGAGAGAGATGGGTAGAGAGAAAGAGAGGGAGAGAGTTAGAGGGGGGATAGAGAGGGGAGAGAGAGATGTAGAGAGAAAGAGGGGGAGAGAGTTAGAGGGGGGATAGAGAGGGGAGAGAGAGAAAGAGAGAGAAGGTAGAGAGAAAGAGTTAGAGGGGGGATAGAGAGGGGAGAGAGAGAAAGAGGGGGCGAGGCATGTGTAACCAATGTGAAATGGATAGCTAGTTAGCAGTGGTGCGCGCTAATAGCATTTCAATCGGGTGACGTCACTCGCTCTGAGACTTTGAAGTAGTTGTTCCCTTCGCTCTGCAAGGACCGCAGCTTTTGTGGAGCGATGGGTAACGATGCTTCGAGGGTGTCAGTTGTCTATAAGCGCACAGGGTCCCTGATTCGAGCCCGGGTTGGGGCGAGGGGACGGATGAAAGTTAAACTGTTACACATGGAGAGAGAGACCGTGAGAGAGAGAGATAAAGAGAGAGATACTGATGTATGTGTGGTTAGGGTACAGTTGAAGTCGGAAGTTTACATACACTTAGGTTGGAGTCATTAAAACTCGTTTTTCAACCACTCCACAAATTTCTTGTTAACGAACTATAGTTTTGGCAAGTCGGTCAAGACATCTACTTTGTCCATGACACAAGTCATTTTTCCAACAATTGTTTACAGACAGATTATTTCACTTACAATTCACTGTATCACAATTCCAGTGCGTCAGAAGTTTACATACACTAAGTTGACTGTGCCTTTAAACAGCTTGGAAAATTCCAGAAAATTATGTCATGGCTTTAGAAGTTTCTGATAGGCAAATTGACATAATTTGAGTCAATTGGAGGTGTACATGTGGATGTATTTCAAGGCCAACCTTCAAGCTCAGTGCCTCTTTGCTTGACATCATGGGAAAATCAAAAGAAATCAGCCAAGACCTCAGAAAAAAATTGTAGACCTCCACAAGTCTGGTTCATCCTTGGAATCAATTTCCAAACGCTTGAAGGTACCACGTTCATGTGTACAAACAATCGTACGCAAGTATAAACACCATGGGACCACGCAGCCGTCACACTGCTCAGGAAGGAGACGCATTCTGTCTCCTAGAGATGAACGCACTTTGGTGAGAAAAGTGCAAATCAATCCCAGAACAACAGCAAAAGACCTTGTGAAGATGTTGGAGGAAACAGGTACAAAATGATCGATATCCACAGTAAAATGAGTCCAAAATCGCCACTGCTTCAAAACCGCCATTAAAAAGCCAGACTACGGTTTGCAACTGCACATTGGGACAAAGATCGTACTTTTGGAGAAATGTCCTCTGGTCTGATGAAACAAAAATAGAACTGTTTGGCCATAATGACCATCGTAATGTTCGGAGGAAAAAGGAGGAGGCTTGCAAGCCAAAGAACACCATCCCAACTGTGAAGCATGGGGGTGGCAGCATCATGTTGTGGGGGACTCTTTGCTGCAGGAAGGACTGGTGCACTTCACTAAATCGATGGCATCATGAGGGAGGAAAATAATGTGGATATATTAAAGCAACATCTCAAGACACCAAGTTGAAGCTTGGTTGAAAATGGGTCTTCCAAATGGACAATGACCCCAAGCATACTTCCAAAGTTGTGGCAGAATGGCTTAAGGACAACAAAGTCAACAAAGTCAAGATATTGGAGTGGTCATCACAAAGCCCTGACCTCAAGCCTATAGAAAATCTGTGGGCAGAACTGAAAAAGTTTTTGTGAGCAAGGAGGCCTACAAACCTGACTCATTACCCTATACACCCAACTAGGAGACAGGTATCATTACCCTATACCCCCCACTAGGAGACAGGTATCGTTACCGTATACCCCCACGAGGAGATAGGTATCATTACCATATACCCCCACTAGGAGACAGGTATCATTACCATATACCCCCACTAGGAGACAGGTATCATTACCATATACCCCCACTAGGAGACAGCGGGGAGCATAATTTATTTCCATCACCACTTGTGGCTAGCTCTCCAGGCCTAGGACTAAGCTATATCAACATGGTATGTCTCTGTAGCTCTCCAGGCCTAGGACTAAGCTATATCAACATGGTATCTCTCTGTAGCTTTCCGGGCCAAGGACTAAGCTATATCAACATGGTATCTCTCTGTAGCTCTCCAGGCCTAGGACTAAGCTATATCAACATGGTATCTCTCTGTAGCTCTCCGGGCCAAGGACTAAGCTGTATCAACATGGTATCTCTCTGTAGCTCTCCAGGCCTAGGACTAAGCTATATCAAAATGGTATCTCTCTGTAGCTCTCCAGGCCTAGGACTAAGCTATATCAACATGGTATCTCTCTGTAGCTCTCCAGGCCTAGGACTAAGCTATATCAACATGGTATGTCTCTGTAGCTCTCCAGGCCTAGGACTAAGCTATATCAACACGGTATCTCTCTGTAGCTCTCCAGGCCTAGGACTAAGCTATATCAACATGGTATCTCTCTGTAGCTCTCCAGGCCTAGGACTAAGCTATATCAACATGGTATGTCTCTGTAGCTCTCCAGGCCTAGGACTAAGCTATATCAACACGGTATCTCTCTGTAGCTCTCCAGGCCTAGGACTAAGCTATATCAACACGGTATCTCTCTGTAGCTCTCCAGGCCTAGGACTAAGCTATATCAACATGGTATCTCTCTGTAGCTCTCCAGGCCTAGGACTAAGCTATATCAACACGGTATCTCTCTGTAGCTCTCCAGGCCTAGGACTAAGCTATATCAACATGGTATCTCTCTGTAGCTCTCCAGGCCTAGGACTAAGCTATATCAACATGGTATCTCTCTGTAGCTCTCCAGGCCTAGGACTAAGCTATATCAACATGGTATCTCTCTGTAGCTCTCCAGGCCTAGGACTAAGCTATATCAACATGGTATCTCTCTGTAGCTCTCCAGGCCTAGGACTAAGCTATATCAACATGGTATGTCTCTAGCTCTCCAGGCCTAGGACTAAGCTATATCAACACGGTATCTCTCTGTAGCTCTCCAGGCCTAGTGCCACACGGTATCTGTCTGTATGGTTATTCAAATGATCAAACTGACCCAATGGAACAGGACCATATAAGGATGAGACAGTTGTGGGTATGTCTGCATCCCAAATGGCACCATTTTCCCTACATAGTGCACTACTTTTGACCAGAGTAGTGCACCATGTAAGGAATAGGGTGCCATTTGGGACACATCCAATGCCTTGTATGGATGAGACAGCAGCCAGGATGTGGGTGTGAACAACAGTGCCTTCAGAAAGTATTCCCTCACCTTGATGTTTTTCACATTTTGTTGTGTTATAAAGTCATATTAAAATGGGTTAAATTGTCATTTTGTTGTGTTATAAAGTCATATTAAAATGGGTTAAATTGTCATTTTGTTTGTCAACGATTTACACAAAATAATCTGTAATTTCAAACATTTTAAATATTTTTGTATTTTATTCATGGTAATTAAAACGGTAATATATCCTAATTAGATAAGTATTCAACCTCCTGAGTGAATATATGTTAGAATCACCTTTGGTAGCGATTATAGCTGTGAGTCTTTCTGGGTGAGTCTCTAAGAGCTGTGAGTCTTTCTGGGTGAGTCTCTAAGAGCTGTGAGTCCTTCTGAGTGAGTCTCTAAGAGTTTTACACACCTGGATTGTACAATATCTGCACATTATTCTTTCTAAAATTCTTCAAGTTCTGTCAAGTTGGTTGTTGATCGTTGCTAGACAGCCATTTTCTAGTCTTGTCATAGATTTTCAAGAAGATTTAAGTCAAAATTATAACTAGGCCACGAAGGAACATTCAATATTGACTTGTGTATTTTGCCTTGTGTTTAAGGTATTTGTCCTGCTGAAAGGTGAATTTGTCTCTGACTGTCTGGTGGAAAGCAGATTGAACCAGGTTTTCCTCTAGGATTTTGCCTGTGTTTAGCTCTATTCTGTTACTTTTTATCCTAAAAAATGAATAATTGCCGATGACAAGCATACCCATAACATGATGCAGCCACCACCATGCTTGAAAATATGAAGCGTGGTACTCAGTGATGTATGTTGGTTTTGCCCCAAACATAATGCTTTGTATTTACGACCAACAGTTCCTTTCTTTGCCACATCTTTTGCAGAATTACTTTAGTGCGTTATTGCAAACAGGATATATTTTGGAATATTTGTATTCCTTCCTTATTTTCACTCATTTATGTTAGTATTGTGGAGTAACTACAATATTGTTTGTCTATCCTCAGTTTTCTCCTATCACAGCCATTAAACTCTGCAACTGTTTTAAGTCACCATGAGCCTCATGAGCGGTTTCCTCCCTGAGCGGTTTCCTTCCTCTCTGGCAACTGAGTTAGAAAGGGCGCCTGTATCTCTGGAGTGACTGGGTGTATGGATACACCATCCAAAGTGGAAGTAATAACTGCACCATGCTGAAAAGGAATACATTTTTTTCATTCCCATCTACCAATAGTTGCCGTTCTTTGCGGGGCATTGGAAAACCTCCCTCTTATTTGTGGTTGAATCTGTGCATGAAATTCACTGCTCGACTGAGGGACCTTACAGATAATTATATGTGTAGAGTAAAGAGATGGGGTAGTCATTTCAAAATGATCTTAAACACTATTATTGCAGTCAGAGTGAGTCCATGCAACTTATTATGTGACTTGTTAAGCACATTGTTACTCCTGAACTTATTTCGGCGTTTCCATAACAAAGGAGTTGAATACTTATTGATTCAAGACATTTCAGCTTTTCATTTTTTAAAATTATTTTTGTAAAAAATGTCTTCATTCATAATTCCATTATGGGATACTGTGTGTAGATCAGTGACACAATCCATTTTGAATTCAGGCTGTAACACACAATAATATGGATCATGTCAAGGGGTGTGACTACTTTCTGAGGGCCCTTGTTGTTACACTGTTGTTACACACACACACCTCATTCCCTATATAGTGCACTACTTTTGACCAGGACCCATAGGGAAAAGTGTGCCATTTGCACGTCATTCTAGAGGTTGTGTTATTCATGCACACCAGCGGTGGCCCCCCACAGAGTCAAATAACATGTGACACACACACACACCAGCTAAACCAGCGATGTAGTTATAGCGCCCCCTAGCGGTAACCTATCTTGTTTACAGGAGCGCCAACAGAAGTGCGCTTATGAAACCAAAGCAAAGCGGTAACGCCGTTAACCCAAATTATCAGAGGAGAACTTGGAACAACCGCGAATGGGTTTGGACAAGTTCTGCAGTGCGGACGGTTCCGACCCGTTTTGGGTAAGTTCCACTGTTGCCACCGAGCAAGTCAACTCTCCTGCTGTCTTTAGCTGCTTTACAATGTTGACGCCTTTACAGTTGTTTTCCCAGCTTGTTGTTAGCGGCTTTGCTTGTAATGACGGTGTCTGCCTGAACTAAGCATGGTAATATCACACAACGTTACTGTCCTGTCTTTGGTAACACTGGTGTTAGCTAACAATAGCTAGCTAGGCTAGCAAGGCCGTCGTTAATTATGCCGGTTGACTTGAGCTAACTAGCTAAGCTTCATTTCATTAATAATGTGTGAAATAGAGAGGTTGAAATAACGTGGTCGTGCATTTTTAAAAAGGTATATCACTATTTAATAAAAGTCGACAATCGTTTTTATTGTGAAGTTGTGTCTAGCTAGCTTAACAGCTTTCAGTGATTTTTAAAACACCATTGATTCCTATTATGTTAGCTAACCTGCTAGCTAAAACTCACTCTACTCTAACAACTTTAATTCGAGACTCACACTACCTCTGCTCTGTTGACGATAGAGCAATGTGTTTCGATGAAATGTTCGCTAGGTAACTTTCCTGACATAACACCCAGGTATGATGGCAAGCCTGTCTTGCTAGCAAGGTCCACAACACAAGAACACGTACAGCAAGTCTGTCAGCTGTTGCAAGATGACATTGTTTGTTTAAACCTGAACACACCATCTACTGCGAGTAGCAGCAACATAGAGAGGACATTATTATTACATTAGCTAGATAGAAACCCCCCAAAAACTAACTAGAAACCTAAACCTGTGGAATCCAACCAAACTTGTTATGGCACTGAACTAGAAGATTAACTGGGCCAGTCAGTTAAAGAACAAACTCTTATTTACAATGATGGCCTCCCCCCGGGGCCAAACCCTAACGATGCTGGACCAATTGTGTCCCTATGGGACTCCCAATCACGGCCGGTTATGATACAGCCCGGGATCAAACCAGGGTCTGTAGTGGCGCCTCTAGCACTGAGATGCAGTGCCTTAGATCGCTGCCCCACTCGGGAGCCCAAAAGAGTTACACATGTTTGAAATGACACATACTGTCATGTCATGTAGATAGATTCTATCTATGTGCGGTCATAACATGCAGTATATTGCCTCATAAGTCAACTGTCAGCTGGCCTGGCCAGATAGGCCATGATGAGGAAAGCCCTAAGGAATTTAGCTACAAGTGTTAGAGGTCCATTTGCCCATATGTTAATAACAGGGTGTAGGTCTAATTAGTGTTAGGCCTAGTCTCCCTAAGCAGACGGGTTGCCTTGCCTTCCACAATGTTCCAGCTGCTGTTCTAGGTTTGGGATTTCAGACACTGTTAGGCCTAATAACACACATTTTGTCAATAAGGTCTATGGCTTCCTGAGTTATGATAACATGCAATCTCATCACCCAGTCCCACAGCCCTTTGGAACCTGTTATGAGAGACCTGTTAGTGTGATTGTACACTTCTATATTCTGCAGGGCTTTGTTGTCTACTCACTGGCTCAGTTATTGAACCAAACAAATTCCAAAGGGGGAAAAGGGCTTGTCTTGAAGCCAAAGGGTATTGAGACAAGTGCTTTCCAAAATCACTGAACTGGTCACTGGTCATGAGTACCTTGGAGTTGCTTGTTCTTTAGCAGCCATGGTCAGACTGATTTAAACAGTAGGGTTATTGAACACACACAGTATGACTCAGGATTCAGGTAAAAAACAGCTGTCATAGCATGTCTCAGTGTTCTGTCAGTGTTGTCTCAGTGTTCTGTCAGTGTTGTCTCAGTGTTGTGTTGTGACAGTGTTGTTTCATGTCAGTGTTGTTTCATGTCAGTGTTGTGTCAGTGTTGTCTCGTGTCAGTGTTGTCTCGTGTCAGTGTTGTCTCGTGTCAGTGTTGTCTCGTGATTGTATTGTCTCAGTGTTGTGTCAGTGTTGTCTCAGTGTTGTCTCGTGATCGTGTTCTTTCAGTGTTGTCTCAGTGTTGTCTCGTGATTGTATTGTCTCAGTGTTGTCTCAGTGTTGTCTCGTGATTGTATTGTCTCAGTGTTGTCTCGTGATCGTGTTCGTGTTGTCTCGGTGTTATATCAGTGTTATAAATGCCTTATGAACTCAGGATTTTAGTAAAGTGTTATCAAACAATACAGCCAAAAGCGATAGGCTTTAGGAAAGGAACGAGAGAGGAAGGTGTGTCTGTGTGTGGCAGGCCTGACACCCTGCCTCCGGTTCCCTCCTTTGTGCCAAGGCAGGAATGTTTATGTGGGTTTTATTAGAAACACCTCAGTCACTGAGATGAAGAACAGACGCTGTGGTCGCACACACACACACACACACACACACACACACACACACACACACACACACACACACACACACACACACACACACACACAGTGTCTGTTTCCACACAAGGTGTAGTTATGTAGCCTGGTGTATGAATGTATTTGTCTCTGTAGCTCTACTAACATTAGGCCTTGTCATAATTCACTGTCTGAACACAGCAGTCTGAGGCTGTGTCCCATAGGGCACACTATTCCCTAAAGAGTGCACTACTTTTGACCCCCAATGGCACCCTATTCCCTGTATAGTGCACTACTTTTGACCCCAAATGCTTCCCTATTCCCTGTATAGTGCACTACATTTGCCCATGTCCCATCGGGTGTCATTTATTAGCCTGCCCTGTCTGGTTGCCAGTCTCTCTCTTCTTAGGTCACCATGTCCTTATCAACACTATGTTGAATGAGCTGCTGTGTCTCTCAGTCATCTGTCATTTAATCCCCCCCCCCCCCCCTCCTCAGGATTGGAACCGTACGTGGCACGTGGGTAACCCAGATCTGACCCAGTGCTTTCAGAACACAGTGCTGGTATGGGTCCCCTGTCTCTACCTCTGGGTCTGTGCCCCGATCTATTTCCTGTACCTCAAAAGCCACGACCGGGGCTACATATGCATGACCCACCTCAACAGAGCCAAAACCGTGAGTCCAGGGGGGGGGGGGGGCTGTGTGTGTGTGTGTGTGTGTGTGTGTTTATAGGGAGAGTCTGGGGTGGTGGTGTGTGTACGTGTCCATGTTTTTCTGCATGTGTCTGCCTGTCTCCACGGTTCTTACAATGAGATAAGACCAGCATCCCGGAGTCGCCTCTTCACTGTTGACGTTGAGACTGGTGTTTTGCGGGTACTATTTAATGAAGCTGCCAGTTGAGGACTTCTGAGGTGTCTGTTTCTCAAACTAGACACTCTAATGTACTTGTCCTCTTACTCAGTTGTGCCCCGGGGCCTCCCACTCCTCTTTCTATTCTGGTTAGAGCCAGTTTGCGCTGTTCTGTGAAGGGAGTAGTACACAGCGTTGTACGAGAACTTCAGTTTCTTGGCAATTTCTCACATGGAAATAGCCTTCATTTCTCAGAACAAGAATAGACTGACAAGTTTCAGAAGAAAGTTCTTTGTTTCTGGCCATTTTGAGCCTGTAATCGAACCCTCAAATGCTGATGCTCCAGATACTCAACTAGTCTAAAGAAGGCCTGTTTTATTGCTACTTTAATCAGGACAACAGTTTTCAGATGTGCTAACATAATTGCAAAAGGGTTTTCTAATGATCAGTTAGTCTTTTAAAATGATATACTTGGATTAGCTAACACAACGTTCCATTGGAACACAAGAGTGATGGTTGCTGATAATGGGCCTCTGTACGCCTATGTAGATATTCTGTAAAAAATCAGCCGTTTCCAGCTACAATAGTCATTTACAACATTAACAATGTCTACACTGTATTTCTGATCAATTTGATGTTATTTTAACGGACAAAAAAAATGTCCATTTTTAGAACACTTAGAACATTTCTAAGTGACCCCAAACTTTTGAACGGTAGTGTATATAGCAAGACCTTTTTTCTCTGAACAACCAGAGAAACATATATAGCAAGCTAACACTCACTCTGAACAACTAGAGAAACCTATATAGCAAGCTAACACTCTCTCTCTCTCTCTGAACAACCAGAGAAACATATATAGCAAGCTAGCACTCTCTCTCTCTGAGCAACCAGAGAAACCTATATAGCAAGCTAACACTCTCTCTGAACAACCAGAGAAACATGTATAGCAAGCTAACACTCTCTCTCTCTCTCTCTGAACAACCAGAGAAACCTATATAGCAAGCTAACACTCTCTCTGAACAACCAGGAGAGTCATTTCAGAACAGTCTCTCTCTGAACATCCAGGAGAGTCATTTCAGAACACAGGCTTCTCTGTGTGGTAGAGTGTCTGACAAGACAATATCCTGACACACACCTCATTAAAATATCTCATATCCTCTTCCTTCATCTGCATCCCAAATGGTTCCCTATTTCACGTACTACTTTTCACGCACTACCCCTAGGGCCCTGGCCAGAAAGGCTCTGGGCAAAAGTAGTGAGGAATGAGTATCCTAGAGTAGCAATAACATCCTAGATGCCTCCTGCTGTTGTGCCACTTAAACTTGACCCCTCAACTGCTCCAGGGTCACTGCCCTGCGGCCGGCCGGCGATGTTGTGTGTGTGTGTGTGTGTGTGTGTGTGTGTGTGGGTGCGTGCATGTGTTTCTCTGGGAGTGGGGTTTAAAGCAAAATATGAATTTCCATGATCTGAAAATGCAGAATAAAGTCTTCTTCCTGCTCTCCTCTCATCCTCTCCTCCAGGCAGTAGGTTTTCTCCTGTGGATCGTCTGCTGGGCAGATGTGTTTTACTCTTTCTGGGAAAGAAGCCAACATGACAGCGGTGCCTCCTCCTCCTCCACCCAGGCACCTGTTTATCTGGTTAGCCCCACCATGCTCGGCATCACTATGGTAACAACCAACGCTGTTTATCTGGTTAGCCCCACCATGCTCGGCATCACTATGGTAACAACCAACACTGTTTATCTGGTTAGCCCCACCATGCTCGGCATCACTATGGTAACAACCAACACTGTTTATCTGGTTAGCCCCACCATGCTCGGCATCACTATGGTAACAACCAACACTGTTTATCTGGTTAGCCCCACCATGCTCGGCATCACTATGGTAAAAACCAACGCTGTTTATCTGGTTAGCCCCACCATGCTCGGCATCACTATGGTAAAAACCAACGCTGTTTATCTGGTTAGCCCCACCATGCTCGGCATCACTATGGTAAAAACCAACGCTGTTTATCTTGTTAGCCCCACCATGCTCGGCATCACTATGGTAACAACCAACGCTGTTTATCTGGTTAGCCCCACCATGCTCGGCATCACTATGGTAAAAACCAACGCTGTTTATCTGGTTAGCCCCACCATGCTCGGCATCACTATGGTAACAACCAACACTGTTTATCTGGTTAGCCCCACCATGCTCGGCATCACTATGGTAAAAACCAACACTGTTTATCTGGTTAGCCCCACTATGCTCGGCATCACTATGGTAAAAACCAACACTGTTTATCTGGTTAGCCCCACCATGCTCGGCATCACTATGGTAACAACCAACACTGTTTATCTGGTTAGCCCCACCATGCTCTGCATCACTATGGTAAAAACCAACGCTGTTTATCTGGTTAGCCCCACCATGCTCGGCATCACTATGGTAAAAACCAACACTGTGGGCTGGATCAAAAGGGTCTTAGCTGGGGGGGAGTGATCGGCCTGTAAGGGTCTTAGCTGGGAGGGGGATGGTCGGCCTGTAAGGGTCTTAGCTGGGGGAGTGGTCGGCCTGTAAGGGTCTTAGCTGGGGGAGTGGTCGGCCTGTAAGGGTCTTAGCTGGGGGGGATGGTCGGCCTGTAAGGGTCTTAGCTGGGGGGGATGGTCGGCCTGTAAGGGTCTTAACTGGGGGTGAGTGGTCGGCCTGTAAGGGTCTTAGCTGGGGGAGTGGTCGGCCTGTAAGGCTCTTAGCTGGGGGGGATGGTCGGCCTGTAAGGGTCTTAGCTGGAGGGGGGGGGGGGGGGTCGGCCTGTAAAAGTCTTAGCTGGGGGAGAGTGGTCAGCCTGTAAGGGTCTTAGCTGGGGGGGGATGGTCGGCCTGTAAGGGTCTTAGCTGGGGGGGAGTGGTCGGCCTGTAAGGGTCTTAGCTGGGGGGGGGGGGGGCTGGCCTGTAAAAGTCTTAGCTGGGGGGGGAGTGGTCGGCCTGTAAGGATCTTAGCTGGGGGGGAGTGGTCGGCCTGTAAGGGTCTTAGCTAGGGGGGAGTGGTCGGCCTGTAAGGGTCTTAGCTGGGGGGAGTGGTCGGCCTGTAAGGGTCTTAGCTAGGGGGGAGTGGTCGGCCTGTAAGGGTCTTAGCTAGGGGGGAGTGGTCGGCCTGTAAGGGTCTTAGCTGGGGGGAGTGGTCGGCCTGTAAGGGTCTTAGCTGAGGGGGAGTGGTCGGCCTGTAAGGGTCTTAGCTGAGGGGGAGTGGTCGGCCTGTAAGGGTCTTAGCTGAGGGGGGGAGTGCGTAGCTTCGGTCCGGGCCCCGGGAATGAACATTTGAGGACATGGCTGTGGAGAGAAAATGTTACTGTTTTAATCCTAATTTGCTTCAATTCTACACATTTTGCCATGGAGCTTCGAGTTTTCACCGGGATAGATCAACTGGCTTTGAAAAACTCCTGTGTCTTCCAGTACCCAGTATCTAGTGATTCAATATAATACTGTGTCTACCAGTACCCAGTATCTAGTGATTCAGTATAATACTGTGTCTACCAGTACCCAGTATCTAGTGATTCAATATAATACTGTGTCTACCAGTACCCAGTATCTAGTGATTCAATATAATACTGTCTACCAGTATCTAGTGATTCACTATAATACTGTCTACCAGTACCCAGTATCTAGTGATTCAGTATAATACTGTGTCTACCAGTACCCAGTATCTAGTGATTCAATATAATACTGTCTACCAGTACCCAGTATCTAGTGATTCAGTATAATACTGTCTACCAGTACCCAGTATCTAGTGATTCAATATAATACTGTCTACCAGTACCCAGTATCTAGTGATTCAATATAATACTGTGTCTACCAGTACCCAGTATCTAGTGATTCACTATAATACTGTCTACCAGTACCCAGTATCTAGTGATTCAGTATAATACTGTCTACCAGTACCCAGTATCTAGTGATTTAGTATAATACTGTGTCTACCAGTACCCAGTATCTAGTGATTTAGTATAATACTGTGTCTACCAGTACCCAGTATCTAGTGATTCAGTATAATACTGTCTACCAGTACCCAGTATCTAGTGATTCACTATAATACTGTCTACCAGTATCTAGTGATTCAGTATAATACTGTCTACCAGTACCCAGTATCTAGTGATTCAATATAATACTGTGTCTACCAGTACCCAGTATCTAGTGATTCAGTATAATACTGTGTCTACCAGTATCTAGTGATTCCGTATAATACTGTGTCTACCAGTACCCAGTATCTAGTGATTCAGTATAATACTGTCTACCAGTACCCAGTATCTAGTGATTTAGTATAATACTGTCTACCAGTACCCAGTATCTAGTGATTTAGTATAATACTGTGTCTACCAGTACCCAGTATCTAGTGATTCACTATAATACTGTCTACCAGTACCCAGTATCTAGTGATTCACTATAATACTGTCTACCAGTACCCAGTATCTAGTGATTCAATATAATACTGTGTCTACCAGTACCCAGTATCTAGTGATTTAGTATAATACTGTCTACCAGTACCCAGTATGTAGTGATTCAATATAATACTGTATGAATGTGGTCCGTAGGAGGAGTGGTTTTTATAGTGTTATTAACACCTGGGCATGATTAAGACATGTTGGTAAGAGCTTGGCGCTAGCAACGTCAAGGTCGCGGGTTCAATTCCCGCGAGGATCAAATGCATAATATTAAACGTGTGTGCACTCACAAGTGGTGTCAGATCTGAATGGGATGTACGTGTTCTGTGTGTGTGTGTGTTCGTTCTCTTCCCAGCTGCTAGCCACCCTCCTGACTCAGTATGAGAGGTTAAAAGGAGTCCAGTCTTCAGGGGTGATGCTCAACTTCTGGCTGGTGGCCGTCCTCTGTGCTACCGTCACATTCAGATCCAAGATCATACAAGCCATCAACGAGGTGAGAGAGAGACAGGTTGTGTGTTAGAGCTGGGACGATGAACCCAGAATTACAGACATTTAATTTTTTATTTTATTTCACCTTTATTTAACCAGGTAGGCTAGTTGAGAACATTTGCAACTGCGACCTGGCCAAGATAAAGCATAGCAGTGTGAACAGACCACACAGAGTTACACATGGAGTAAACAATTAACAAGTCAATAACACAGTAGAAAAAAAAGAGTCTAGATACATTGTGTGCAAAAGGCATGAGGAGGTAGGCAAATAATTACAATTTTGCAGATTAACACTGGAGTGATAGGCTACCTCTTACTGTGGATTGTTCTAGAACTATAATTTGGAGTGATTTTGCTGCACAATGTTCCTGTAGATTGTTCTAGAACCATAATGTGGTCAACAGTAATAGCCTATGCATTATGTTGATTCCTGCTATGAAACTCTCTGCCTGTCTCTGTTTGTTTGGCTATCGGCTGCTGACTCACTTCCTCTCTCCGCTGTGACACGGAGTAGGTAGAGATGCATTCTGAGAAGCATAATCATATGACCGTTGCTCAAGATGCTACTGTGGGGGGGGGAAATACTGTTCTCAAAACAACTACTGTTGTTGTAGTTACAGAGAGTCACAGCTTTCTGGGAGTTTTCTAAGTATCTCTCACCTCTTAGTATTGTGTTCATGGTACCACTTTACAACCGGACTAGCCTGGAGTTAGTATGGTTTTGATGAACCCGCGGAGCCGAGCGGAGCGTGCCAGGCCTAGAGCTGGGAAGTTAGGCCTTGAGCTGGGAAGTCAGGCCTAGAGCTGGGAAGTCAGGCCTAGAGCTGGGAAGTCAGGCCTAGAGCTGGGAAGTCAGGCCTAGAGCTGGGAAGTCAGGCCTAGAGCTGGGAAGTCAGGCCTAGAGCTGGGAAGTTAGGCCTAGAGCTGGGAAGTCAGGCCTAGAGCTGGGAAGTCAGGCCTAGAGCTGGGAAGTCAGGCCTAGAGCTGGGTAGTCAGGCCTAGAGCTGGGAAGTTAGGCCTAGAGCTGGGAAGTTAGGCCTAGAGCTGGGAAGTCAGGCCGAGAGCTGGGAAGTCAGGCCTAGAGCTGGGAAGTTAGGCCTTAAGAGCTGGGAAGTTAGGCCTAGAGCTGGGAAGTTCCTGTCGGACATTAGGCTAATCTAGGCTAATCTACTTAGCTAGATTACTAACTGTATGTATGATGTTGTTGCTAGATAGCCTTGTAGGCTAATTGATTAATCAATCTAGCAACAATATCATTTTTACAGTTAGATTAGCCTACATGGCTATCTAGCGACAATATCAATATCTACAGTTAGTTATCTAGTTTAGTGTTTTGAGGTCGCCCTTCCTCAGGTGTTGAATCATATCGCCTACAGGCCAATATGCACAAAAATGTCAGCCAATTCTCTGAAGAGGCCAAAAATATATGTGATCATTGTGGATCCTTTTGACAGGTTGCACATCAACTACTCCTTCCCTGGATATGTGGCATGGGAATATCTTACTTTTTGAATGGTAGTCTACCATCTCAGTTGTCTTACCTGGCCCTGGAAACACACCGTCTAGAGTCCTGCTTGCTGATGTAACTGTCCATGAAAACAAAAAACAAATGTTTTTGAGGACCTTTGTTGTTATTGAGAAAAATAATGACATGTTTTCACCATATTACTTTTTGTTACATATCGCCCAGCTCGATATGAATGATTTCATGTTATTGATCACTGATTTATCATTATTGCTAAAAAAATGTTAACATTTATCGCGATATGGATTTCTGGCCACATCACCCAGTTCTAGTGTGTGTGTGTGTGTGTGTGTGTGTGTGTGTGTGTATGTGTGTGTATATATATGTGTGTGTATATATATGTGTGTGTGTAACAAGTAGAGTCCAGTCTTATTTTATTGCCAGTAAACAGACTTGGAGGTCTATGAAAGAAAGGTCTTTTTTTTAAGTGTTTTTCATGATGTTTCCTCCCAGCCGTGGACGGTGTGTGTGTTCAGATACACAACCTTCTACATCTACTACACACTGCTGCTCATCTCTCTGCTCCTGGCAGCCCTCTCAGACCAGCCTCCTCTCTTCTCAGAGGCATCCAAAGACGCTGTGAGTACACACACACACACAGAGACAGAGACACGCACACAGAGACAGAGACACACACACAGAGACAGAGACACACACACACACACAGAGACACACACACACACAGAGAGACACACACACACAGAGACACACACAGAGACACACACACACACACACACACACACACACACAGAGACACACACACACACACACACACACAGACACAGAGAGAGACACACACACACACACACTGTTTCTCTATGCCCTCTGTCTCTCTGGGTGTTTTCGTTATGTCTCTGCGTGTCGGCACATTGTGTTTGTATAAATTAGTGCATGCTGTGTGTGTGTGTGTTTAGCTGTGTGTGTGCTTGTATGAGTGCTTGCTGTGTCAAACAGTAAATGTTGTGTGACTGTGAGAAGTGTGTGTGGATCTTGCTGTGTGTGTTAAGTGAATGCCAGCTGTGTCTGTTATTGTGCTAGCAACAGGTTTATCAGTTCCCAGGGTTGGTTATCTTGTGTTATTGCGGTAGCAACAGGTTTATCAGTTCCCAGGGTTGGTTATCTTGTGTTATTGCGGTAGCAACAGGTTTACCAGTTCCCAGGGTTGGTTCTCTTGTGTTATTGTGCTAGCAACAGGTTTACCAGTTCCCAGGGTTGGTTCTCTTGTGTTATTGCGGTAGCAACAGGTTTACCAGTTCCCAGGGTTGGTTATCTTGTGTTATTGTGCTAGCAACAGGTTTACCAGTTCCCAGGGTTGGTTCTCTTGTGTTATTGTGCTAGCAACAGGTTTATCAGTTCCCAGGGTTGGTTCTCTTGTGTTATTGCGGTAGCAACAGGTTTACCAGTTCCCAGGGTTGGTTATCTTGTGTTATTGTGCTAGCAACAGGTTTACCAGTTCCCAGGGTTGGTTATCTTGTGTTATTTTGCTAGCAACAGGTTTACCAGTTCCCAGGGTTGGTTCTCTGGCTTTATTGTTCCACTCCCACAACAGAGACAGTCCACAGATCAATAACAACATGGATACAGGTCTCCCTGTTAACAGTCTCACAATGGAACAGTCAGACAGTCCACAGATCAATAACAACATGGAAAGTGTGTGTGTGTGTGTGCATTGTGTGTGTGTGCATTGTGTATGTGTGTGTGCATTGTGTATGTATGTGTGTGTGCATTGTGTATGTGTGTGTGCATTGTGTGTGTGCATTGTGTGTGTGTGTGTGTGCATTGTGTGTGTGTGTGTGCATTGTGTATGTGTGTGTGCATTGTGTATGTGTGTGTGCATTGTGTTTGTGTGTGCATTGTGTGTGTGTGTGTGTGTGTGCATTGTGTGTGTGTGTGTTGAGGATAATGTGTTTCAGTCTTATTACTTTTATGAGTAACTAAATAATATTACTGAGTTGCTGTATTCAAATATTGGAATATTGTCTGTTACTTTTTCTAGTGACACACTCAATGATCTTTGAGCGAGTGGAGAAAGGACGTTTGGAGAAATGTCCAGACAGCTGTCCATAGAAATGGATAGAGTGCTCACCTCTGATCTTTGCTATTGATCGCTTCTGTGATAGAACAGCCCCATAGAGGGCTTCACCGCCTAGCTAGCCATCTCTATGCAGTGGTCGCACTGGCAGCTGGAGAGAAAAATGTTTGAACAAACAAGAAATCTGTACAGAGGTTTAGTTTATATGTTAAGCTGTGCAAGATAACATCCCTTTAATAGGCTTGACACATCAGTTAAAGGGAGTTTTACTAACAGAAAACAATCTATTCCTACCTTTGTTTTCGTGAGTGTGTCTTTCTCATCCGGAGGGAACCCATTGTGTTTACTTGACGGCCACCTACACAAATATCTAGAACAAAGTGTTAATCAGATAAATTCTGATAAACTCCTCCCCCCGTCCCCGTCCTCCTCCCCCCGTCCCCGTCCTCCTCCCCCCGTCCCCGTCCTCCCTCCCCGTCCCCTGTCCCCGTCCCCCTCCCCCTGTCCCCGTCCTCCCTCCCCGTCCCCCCGTCCCCGTCCCCCTCCCCCCGTCCCCGTCCCCCTCCCCCCGTCCCCGTCCTCCCTCCCCGTCCCCCTCCCCCCGTCCCCGTCCTCCCTCCCCGTCCCCTGTCCCCGTCCTCCGTCCCCTCCCCCCGTCCCCGTCCTCCTCTCCCCGTCCCCGTCCTCCGTCCCCGTCCTCCGTCCCCCTCCCCCCCGTCCCCGCCTTGTCTTCTCTTTAATGTTGTATGCCTATTCATATAGTTTGTACATTATCATTAAACATTATCATAAGGCATTATATAAAGACAGGCTTTCAATTTCATGATCAATGCATTGGCAAATGGCTGCGGTAATTGTGGATTATCAATTGGGATAATTTGTGTGCTATCAAGCCTTAAGAGGATCATTTTTTTAATGAATTGATTTCGATGGTTGACATTCGACTTGTGCGGTATCCAGATTGTCTTTAATACAGACTTTGTGCCATCCCGGGATATTCGGTAATACCGGCACTGAACACGAGGCGCTATTTTTCAAACCCCACTTGATCCTCTGTAATCTGAAAGGTTAGCAATGCTAACAAGTACATGTAAAATCCCCCCACTTGATCCTCTGTAATCCGAAAGGTTAGCAATGCTAACAAGTACAGTGGGGCAAAAAAGTATTTAGTCAGCCACCAATTGTGCAAGTTCTCCCACTTAAAAAGATGAGAGAGGCCTGTAATTTTCATCATAGGTACACTTCAACTATGACAGACAAAATGAGGGGAAAAAATCCAGAAAATCACATTGTAGGATTTTTAATGAATTTATTTGCAAATTATGGTGGAAAATATATCTAAGTATCTAATTAAGAGAAAGTTAGAAAGGGTGCATGTGGTGCGTGGGCGCCCATGTGTGTGTCCCGTTCGTGCGTGTGTGTGTGTGTGGTGTGTGTGTGTCCGTTCGTGTGTGTGTGGTGTGTGTGTGTCCGTTCGTGCGTGTGGTGTCCCTTCTTGCATGTGTGTGTGTGTCCGTTCTTGTGTGTGTGTGTGTGTTTCTCACTGTGTGTGTGTGTGTGTGTGTTTCTCACTGTGTGTGTGTGTGTGTGTTTTCTCACTGTGTGTGTGTGTTTCTCACTGTGTGTGTGTGTGTGTGTGTGTTTCTCACTGTGTGTGTGTGTGTGTGTTTCTCACTGTGTGTGTGTGTTTCTCACTGTGTGTGTGTGTGTGTGTGTGTGTGTTTCTCACTGTGTGTGTGTGTGTGTGTGTGTTTCTCACTGTGTGTGTGTGTGTGTGTTTCTAACTGTGTGTGTGTGTGTTTCTAACTGTGTGTGTGTGTGTTTCTAACTGTGTGTCCGTGCGTGTGTGTGTGTGTTTCTAACTGTGTGTGTGTGTGTGTGTGTGTGTGTGTGTGTGTGGTGTGTGTTTCTAACTGTGTGTTCCATCTCCTCCCGGTTGCAGAATCCCTGTCCTGAGATCGGAGCTTCCTTTCTGTCCAGAATCAGCTTCTGGTGGATCACTGGGTGAGCTGTTAGGAAACAACATCTATTTAAAACGTGCCAAAATATTTTAAAATAACCTTTGGCACGGTCTAATTGACTCAACAACCAAAAACACATCTAAGTTTAGCTTTCTTAATGAACCGGAGAAAATCAATAGTAATTTCTGGTTGTTTATGGAAGTTAGCTGGTGAACTCATTGATCCTGGGTTGTAGGATTCCCCTCTGGAAACAGCAGGCATGAGTTTCTGTTTCTACAGGAAGTGTTAGTGCTGACTGTTTCCTTCCTTTCTTCCTTCCTTCTGTTTGTCTCTGTTTCTCTGTGTGTTTCTCTCTCTCTGTTTCTCTCTCTCTGTTTCTCTCTCTCTGTTCTCTCTCTCTCTGTTTCTCTCTCTCTCTCTGTTTCTCTCTCTCTCTGTTTCTCTCTCTCTCTCTCTCTCTCTCTCTGTTTCCTCTCTCTCTGTTTCTCTCTCTCTCTCTGTTTCTCTCTCTCTCTCTCTGTTCTCTTCTCTCTCTCTCTCTCTTTCTCTCTCTCTCTCTCTGTTTCTCTCTCTCTCTCTCTGTTTCTCTCTCTCTCTCTCTGTTTCTCTCTCTCTCTGTTTCTCTCTCTCTCTGTTTCTCTCTCTCTCTGTTCTCTCTCTCTCTGTTTCTCTCTCTCTCTCTCTGTTTCTCTCTCTCTGTTTCTCTCTCTCTCTCTCTGTTTCTCTCTCTCTGTTTCTCTCTCTCTCTCTGTTTCTCTCTCTCTCTCTGTTTCTCTCTCTCTCTCTGTTTCTCTCTCTCTGTTTCTCTCTCTCTCTCTGTTCTCTGTTTCTCTCTCTCTCTCTGTTTCTCTCTCTCTCTGTTTCTCTCTCTCTCTCTGTTTCTCTCTCTCTCTGTTTCTCTCTGTGTGTTTCTCTCTCTCTCTGTTTCTCTCTGTGTGTTTCTCTCTCTCTCTGTTTCTCTCTGTGTGTTTCTCTCTCTCTCTGTTTCTCTCTGTGTGTTTCTCTGTTTCTCTCTGTGTTTCTCTCTGTGTTTCTCTCTCTCTCTGTTTCTCTGTGTTTCACTCTCTCTCTGTTTCTCTGTGTTTCACTCTCTCTCTGTGTGTTTCACTCTCTCTGTTTCTCTCTCTCTGTTTCTCTGTGTGTTTCTCTCTCTCTGTTTCTCTGTGTTTCTCTCTGTGTTTCTCTCTCTCTCTGTTTCTCTGTGTTTCACTCTCTCTCTGTTTCTCTGTGTTTCACTCTCTCTCTGTTTCTCTGTGTGTTTCACTCTCTCTGTTTCTCTCTCTCTGTTTCTCTGTGTGTTTCTCTCTCTCTGTTTCTCTGTGTTTCACTCTCTCTCTGTTTCTCTCTGTGTGTTTCTCTCTCTGTTTCTCTCTGTGTTTCTCTCTCTCTGTTTCTCTGTGTGTCTCTCTCTGTGTGTCTGTGTTTCTATCTCTGTGTGTTTCTCGTTCTCTCTGTTTCTCTCTCTTTCTCTCCGCTCATCTTTCTATCTCCCCTCTCCTCCAGTCTGATAGTAACAGGTATAAGCGTCCGTTAGAACAGAAGGATCTGTGGTGTCTGAACTCGGAGGACCGCTCCCAGAGGGTCGTTCCCTCAGCTCGTACGACGCTGGAACAACGAGTGCCTGAAGTCAAAAGGTTCAGGAGAACCCACCAGGAACCACACAACCTCCACACACGCGTACTTGCACATCATGGCGCGTTGCACTCAGGCAAGGTCAAAAGGTCATGTTCATCAGGGCACATCGTAGCAAAACATTTCACAGAACGAAAACAAGCTAAATAACCTCCTTCTCCCCCCCTCCCCCCTTTCTCCCAGACCGGAGGAGAAGACTCTGTACTCTCCTAAGAAAGCTCCTCGGGGAGAGAGGAAGGAGGGTGTCCCCGTAGAGGAGTCAGAGATCCTGATTATGAAGACACCCAGAAGACGAGAGAACCTCTCTGTTCTGGGCCCTCTGTCTCACCTTCGACCCTACTTCCTCATCTCTTCTCTCTACAAGATCATCCAGGACATTCTCATGTTCGTGGGGCCGAATATACTCAGGTAGGTGAGATACTCTCGTCGGTCTTCTCTTCTCGTGTGGGGGGGGGGGGGGTAGTTGTAGGTGTTTCTATTCTAGTGGGGGGTGCCGGGTAGTTGTAGGTGTTTCTGTTCTAAGTGGAGGGGGGTAGTTGTAGGTGTAATCATCCTAACAGGATAATATCTCCACTCCTCTCTACATTACATCATCCAATAGGATAATATCTCCACTCCTCTCTACATTCAATCATCCCAAAAGGATTATATCTCCACTCCTCTCTACATTACAATCATCCCAACAGGATATCTCCACTCCTCTCTACATTACAATCATCCCAACAGGATAATATCTCCACTCCTCTCTCCATTATAATCATCCCAACAGGATAATATCTCCACTCCTCTCTACATATAATCATCCCAACAGGATAATATCTCCACTCCTCTCTACATACAATCATCCCATAGGATATATCTCCACTCCTCTCTACATTTATAATCATCCCAACAAGATATCTCCACTCCTCTCTACATTATAATCATCCCAACAGGATAATATCTCCACTCCTCTCTACATTACAATCATCCCAAAGGATATATCTCCACTCCTCTCTACATTATATCATCAGGATATCTCACACTCTCTCTACATTATAATCATCCCAACAGGATAATATCTCCACTCCTCTCTCCATTATAATCATCCCAACAGGATATCTCCACTCCTCTCTACATATTATCATCCAAACAGGATAATATCTCCACTCCTTCTACTTACAATCATCCCAACCTGATAATATCTCCACTCCTCTCTACATTACAATATCCAACAGGATAATATCTCCACCCCTCTCTACATTATAATCATCCCAACAGGATATCTCCACTCCTCTCTACATTACAATCATCCCAACAGGATAATATCTCCACTCCTATCTCCATTAAATCATCCCACAGGATAATATCTCCACTCCTCTCTACATTACAATCATCCCAATAGGATAATATCTCCACTCCTCTCTACATTACATCATCCCAACAGGATATCTCCACTCCTCTCTACATTACAATCATCCCAACAGGATAATATCTCCACTCCTCTCTCCATTATAATCATCCCAACAGGTAATATCTCCACTCCTCTCTACATTACAATCATCCCAACAGGATATATCTCACTCCTCTCTACATTACAATCATCCCAACAGGATAATATCTCCACTCCTCTCTACATTACAATCATCCCAAAGGATAATATCTCCACTCCTCTCTACATTACATCATCCCAACAGGATAATATCTCCACCCCTCTCTACATTATAATCATCCCAACAGGATATACTCCATCTTCTACTTTATAATCATCCCAACAGGATAATATCTCCACTCCTCTCTCCATTAATAATTCCCAACAGGATATCTCCACTCCTCTCTACATTAATCATCCCACAGGATAATATCTCCCACTCCTCTCTACATTACAATCATCCCAACAGGATAATATCTCCACTCCTCTCTACATTACAATCAATCCCAACCGGATAATATCTCCACTCCTCTCGACTTACAATCATCCCAACAGGATAATATCTCCACTCCTCTCTACATTACAATCATCCCAACCGGATAATATCTCCACTCCTCTCTACATTACAATCATCCAACAGGATAATATCTCCACTCCTCTCTACTTATAATCATCCCAACAGGATAATATCTCCACTCCTCTCTACATTATAATCATCCCAACAGGATAATATCTCCACTCCTCTCTACATTACAATCATCCCAACAGGATTATCTCCACTCCTCTCTAATTATAATCATCCCACGGATAATATCTCCACTCCTCTCTACATTATAATCATCCCAACAGGATATATCTCCACTCCTCTCTACATTATAATCATCCAACAGGATAATATCTCCACTCCTCTCTACATTATAATCATCCCAACAGGATAATATCTCCCTCCTCTCTACATTATAATCATCCCAACAGGATAATATCTCCACTCCTCTCTACATTATATCATCCCAACAGGATAATATCTCCACTCCTCTCTACATTTATAATCATCCCAACAGGATATCTCCACTCCTCTCTACATTACAATCATCCAACAGGATAATATCTCCACTCCTCTCTACATTACAATCATCCCAACAGGATAATATCTCCACTCCTCTCTACATCAATGTTTCTGAATATGTACCGGGATGTTCAAATAAACCTGAACCTGAACCTAAAGGTGTTGAAGCTGTATGCGTGGGAGCTGGCCTTCAAAGACAAGGTGTCAGCCATCAGAGAGAGCGAGCTCCGTGTCCTCAAGAAGGCTGCTTACCTGGGGGCAATATCCACCTTCACCTGGGTCTGTGCTCCCTTTCTGGTGAGTTTAGAGACATGTAGACACACACACACACACATGCATGCTCACACTCAATCTTACATGTTCACTTGATCCACCTATGTCCCTGACATAAATATTTAACATTGTCTTTGATTGTCTCTACCCTCCCCTCAATATCTGATGATGATATTTAACATTTATTTCCCCTCCCATCCCCCAGGTGGCGCTGTGTACGTTCAGTTTTTGTGATGGTATTGTTATACGATATATAACATGCATTTCCCCTCCCATCCCCCAGTTGGTCGCTGTCTACAGTCATTGTATGTTATGATATTATATATTTTTATATGATATTTAACATGCATTTCCCCTCCCATCCCCCAGGTGGTGCTGTCTATGTGATATTATGATATTTAACATGCATTTCCCCCCCATCCCCCAGGTGGCGCTGTCTACGTTCACAGTGTATGTGATGATAGATGAGAGGAACGTGCTGGATGCTCAGAAGGCATTTGTGTCTCTGGCTCTGTTCAACATCCTGCGTTTTCCCCCTCAACATGCTGCCGATGGTCATCAGCAGCATGGTCCAGGTAGGTGTGCTGATCAGGTCTGGACAGCAAATCAATCGATCAAATCAATCAATATGCAAATTCAATCAAATCAGTCACTGTATTCATCTATAAATCAAATCCATCAATGTATCAATGAAGTGAAACCCTAAACTAACCAATTAACTCCAACCAATCAGATTCCATCTAGGTAATTCATTAACATGTGATCACCATCAGTGTGGACCAGATACGTGCTGAGGGCTGTACTGCAGATCACTCTATGGCTGCGTTTACACACGCAGCCCAGTTCTGATTTTATGTTTCCCTAATACGTTGTTTGACCAATCAGATCAGCTCTTGCCATAATTGGGCAAAATATCAGAATTGGCCACAGACACACACACGCACAGACAGACAGACAGATTCATATGCTGTACAGACCGGTGAGCTGTACCATGCTGCTGGTGACCAGGGGCAAGATATTGATCAATCAATCAATAAATCAATCTTGGAAGCCTCGTGGTGCAGGTCAGTATGGTATATCAATTAGTCAATCGGTCAGTCCATTGGCCAATTAATTAATCAGTCAATCAATCAATCAGTTGGTTACTAATGAATGAATCCATCAACCAGTTGATCATTGTCATCATAGGATCATGACAAATCATGTCCAATATAGTATTGATAGTATTGCAATGATATATAGTCATTGTCGGCAGGGTAGCCCACCATTCCTAGGCCGTCATTGAAATAAGAATTTGTTCTTAAACTGACTTGCCTGGTTAAATAAAGGTTAAAAAAATTTCCAATATAGTTTTGATAGTAGTGGAATGGTATACAGTTGAAGTCAGAAGTTTACATACACTTAGGTTGGAGTCATTATAACTAGTTGACATACACTTAGGTTGGAGTCATTAAAACTAGTTGACATACACTTAGGTTGGAGTCATTATAACTAGTTTTTCAACCACTCCACAAATTCTTGTTAACAAACTAGTTTTGGCAAGTTCGGTTAGGACAATCAACTTTGTGCATGACACAAGTCATTTTTCCAACAATTGTTTACAGACAGATTATTTCACTTACAATTCACTGTATCACAATTCCAGTGCGTCAGAAGTTTACATACACTAAGTTGACTGTGCCTTTAAACAGCTTGGAAAATTCCCGAAAATTACGTCATGGCTTTAGAAGCTTCTGATAGGCTAATGACATCATTTGAGTCAATTGGAGGTGTACCTGTGGATGTATTTCAAGGCCTACCTTCAAACCCATGGCCTCTTGCTTGACAATCATATGGGAAAATCAAAAGAAATCAGCCAAGACCTCAAGATTGTTTTTGGTAGACCTTCACAAGTCTGGTTCCATCCTTGGGACGCAAGTATAAAACACCAATGGACCACGCAGCCGTCGTACCGCTCAGGAAGGAGACGCCTTCTGTCTCCTAGAGATGAACGTACTTTGGTGCGAAAAGTGCAAATCAATCCCAGAACAACAGCAAAGGACCGTGTGAAGATGCTGGAAGGAAAACAGGTACAAAAGTATCTATATCCACAGTAAAACGAGTCCAATATCGACATAACCTGAAAGGACGCTCAGCAAGGAAAAGCTCCGAAACCGCCATAAAAAAGCTAGACTATATGGTTTGGCAACTGCACATGGGGACCAAAGATTGTACTTTTTGGAGAAATGTCCTCTGGTCTGATGAAACAAAAATAGAACCTTTGGCCATAATCGTTATGTTTGAAGGAAAAAGGGGAGAACACCATGCCACCGTGAAGCACAGGGGTGGCAGCATCATGTTGGGGGGGTGGCTTTGTGCAGGAGGGACTGGTGCACTTCACAAAATAATGGCATCATGAAATTTATGTGGATATATTGAAGCAACATCTCAAGACATCAGTCAGGAAGTTAAAGCTTGGTCGCAAATGGGGTCTTCATAATGGACAATGACCCCAAGCATACTTCAAAGTTGTGGCAAAATGGCTTGTTACTACAGAATGTTGGTAATATATTTATTATTAAGGATAAAGCCCTATTCACAGGGGACTAGTGTGTAACTACAGAACGTTGGAATGTCCGATAGTCCAGAGGACGATTAGGACGGGATAAGTTTTTTCCCAAACTGCCCCCCTGTAATTCTTTATTTTTGTCATTCTATAAATTGTCCAGGCTACACTGGTAACTCTAGTGATAACATGCTACACTGGTAACTCGAGCGTGACAGCTAACACTGGTAACTCTAGTGATAACAGCCCAACCACCAGCCCTTCAGCCCCCCGACCTGCCCTTCAGCCAACCACCTGCCCTTCAGCCAACCAACCAACAACCAACCAACCAGCCACAACCCACCTGCCCTTCAGCCAACCACCTGCCCTTCAGCCCCCCACCTGCCCTTCAGCCAACGCACCTGCCCTTCAAGCCAACCACCTTGCCCTTCAGCCAACCACCTTGCCCCCTTCAGCCAACCACCTGCCCTTCAGCCCCCCACCTGCCCTTCAGCCACACAACCCACCTGCCCTTCAGCCAACCACCTGCCCTTCAGCCCCCCACCTGCCCTTCAGCCCCCCCACCTGCCCTTCAGCCAACCAACCAACCAACCAACCAGCCACAAACCCACCTGCCCTTCAGCCAACCACCCGCCCTTCAGCCCCCCCACCTGCCCTTCAGCCAACTAACCAACCAACCAGCCACAAAACCCACCTTCCCTTCAGCCCCCCACTTGCCCTTCAGCCCCCCACTTGCCCTTCAGCCCCCCACCTGCCCTTCAGCCCCCCACCTGCCCTTCAGCCAACCAACCAACCAGCCCACAAACCCACCTGCCCTTCAGCCCCCCACCCGCCCCTTCAGACCCCCCACCTGCCCTTCAGCCCCCCACCTGCCCTTCAAGGCCAACCAACCAACCAGCCACAAACCCACCTGCCCTTCAGCCCCCCACCCGCCCTTCAGCCCCCCACCCGCCCCTTCAGCCCCCCACCTGCCCCTTCAGCGGGACCCTTTAGTCGCCCTCCCACCCTTCAGCCACACAATATGTAATGACCCTAAACCCATCCTCCTGCAGATATAACTGCGGGGACTGCGGTTATGAATCAACCCGCGCATCAACTAATATGCATCCTCTCACTGCTGTCTCCTTCCTCCATCTCTGTCTCTCTTTCTCTCCCCCCCCTCCATCTGTCTCCCTCTCTCCCTGTCCTCTTTCTCTCCCTCCATCCGTCTCCCTCTCTCCCCTGTCTCTCTTTCTCTCCCTCTCTCCCTGTCTCTCTTTCTCTCCCTCCTTCCATCTGTCTCCCTCTCTCCCTGTCTCTTTCTCTCTCCCTCCCTCCATCTGTCTCCCTGTCTCTTTCTCTCTCCCTCCCTCCATCTGTCTCCCTGTCTCTTCTCTCTCTCTCTGTCTCCCTCTCTCCCTGTCTCTTTCTCTCTCCCTCTCTCCCTGTCTCTTTCTCTCTCCCTCCCTCCATCTGTCTCCCTCTCTTTCTCTCTCACCTCCCTCCCTCCCTCCATCTGTCTCCCTCTCTTTCTCTCTCCCTCCCTCCCTCCCTCCATCTGTCTCCCTCTCTCCCTGTCTCTTTCTCTCTCCGCCCTCTCTCCCTGTCTCTTGCTCTCTCTCCCTCCTCTCTTCTCCTTCCTCTCATCTCTCTTTCTCTCTCCCTCCCTCCCTCCCTCCATCTGTCTCCCTCTCTCCCTGTCTCTTTCTCTCTCTCTCCCCTCCTTCCCTCCATCTCCCTCTCTCCCTGTCTCTTTCTCTCTCCTTCCCTCCATCTCTCTCTGCAGGCCAGTGTTTCTATGAAACGTCTGTGTGTGTTTCTGTCTCATGAGGAGCTGCAGGAGGACAGTGTGGAGCGCATGGCTGTAGCAGGCTGTGAGTTACATATGTACACACACACACACACACACACACACACACACACAGACAGAGTGAGAAACACACCACAGACAGAGTGAGAAACACACACAGACAGAGTGAGAAACACACACAGACAGAGTGAGAAACAACACACAGACAGAGTGAGAAACACACACAGACAGAGTGAGAAACGCACACAGACAGAGTGAGAAACACACACACATAGACAGAGTGAGAAACACACACACATACACAGAGTGGAGAAACACACACAGACAGAGTGAGAAACACACCACAGACAGAGTGAGAAACACACACACATACACAGAGTGAGAAACACACACAACATACACAGAGTGAGAAACACACACACACATACACAGAGTGAGAAACACACACAGACAGAGTGAGAAACACAGGCAGAAAGGTCATCCCAGCCTCTGTACCCAGATGCTGTTTGATGTGTTAGTCTTTGATGAGGCTTCAATACTCTCTCTCTCTCTACTCACTTCTTGTTCCTCTCTCTTGTATGTCTTCCTCTGTTCCCAGGCTCAGACAGTATCTCCATTGAGGACGGGGTGTTCAGCTGGTGTAGAAACGATGCCCCCCACTCTGAAGAGGTATTGCTCAGAGAAGAGTGTTGTCCTATGTATTCATCCCCCCCCCCCCCCCCCCCCCCCGCCCCTCTTGACTTTGTTACTTTTATGTCAGTTGGGGGCTTACTGCATATTCCATTACTATAGTATACAAACACACAACTTACTGCATATTCTATTACTATAGTATACAAACACACAGCTTACTGCATATTCCATTACTATAGTATACAAACACACAGCTTACTGCATATTCCATTACTATAGTATACAAACACACAGCTTACTGCATATTCCATTACTATAGTATACAAACACACAGCTTACTGCATATTCCATTACTATAGTATACAAACACACAGCTTACTGCATATTCCATTACTATAGTATACAAACACACAGCTTACTGCATATTCCATTACTATAGTATACAAACACACAGCTTACTGCATATTCCATTACTATAGTATACATTCACGTATCTTACTGCATATTCCATTACTATAGTATACAAACACACAGCCTCTAACTCCTCTCTTGCTGTCTCGCTCTCCCTCGCTCCCTCTATCCCTCTCCCTCGCTCCCTCTATCCCTCTCCCTCGCTCCCTCTATCCCTCTCTTCTTCTCTTTCTCTCTCTCTTCTTCTCTTTCTCCCTCTATCCCTCTCTCTATCTCCCTCGCTCTCTTTCTTTCTCTAACTCTCTCCTTCTCCCTCTATCCTTCTGTCTCTGCAGGTTGAGTGTACGTATCCCAGATGGGTCTCTGGTAGCTGTGGTGGGACACGTTGGCTCAGGGAAATCCTCTCTGCTCTCTGCTCTGCTGGGGGAGATGGAGAAACTAGAGGGATCTGTCTCTGTCAAGGTACAACACTGACAACATAGACAGAGAGAGTGAGAGAGAGTGAGAGAGAGTGAGAGAGAGTGAGAGAGAGTGAGAGAGAGTGAGAGAGAGTGAGAGAGAGTGAGAGAGAGTGAGAGAGAGTGAGAGAGAGTGAGAGAGAGTGAGAGAGAGAGAGAGAGTGAGAGAGAGTGAGAGAGAGTGAGAGAGAGAGCGTGAGAGAGAGAGATGTGATTGGGTGTTGTTGTTTTAAAGGAAACTCCTTCCATATCTGTATACTTTTGTAGAGTCCAGGTGTGTAGCCAGGGAGACAGATAGTAGGGGTGTTGACAGAGGCTGGCCAAGGTGGGTCGCCAACCCACGTCAGCAGGGGCATGGGGTCTGGAGCTGGCCAAGGTGGGGCTCCAACCCACGTCAGCAGGGGCATGTGGTCTGGAGCTGGCCAAGGTGGGGCTCCAACCCACGTCAGCAGGGGCATGGGGTCTGGAGCTGGCCAAGGTGGGGCTCCAACCCACGTCAGCAGGGGCATGGGGTCTGGAGCTGGCCAAGGTGGGGCTCCAACCCACGTCAGCAGGGGCATGGGGTCTGGAGCTGGCTAAGGTGGGGCTCCAACCCACGTCAGCAGGGGCATGTGGTCTGGAGCTGGCCAAGGTGGGGCTCCAACCCACGTCAGCAGGGGCATGGGGTCTGGAGCTGGCCATGGTGGGGCTCCAACCCACGTCAGCAGGGGCATGTGGTCTGGAGCTGGCCAAGGTGGGGCTCCAACCCACGTCAGCAGGGACATGGGGTCCAGAGTCTGGAGCTGGCCAAGGTGGGGCTCCAACCCACGCCAGCAGGGAAATGGGGTCCAGAGTCTGGAGCTGGCCATGGTGGGGCTCCAACCCACGTCAGCAGGGGCATGGGGTCTGGAGCTGGTCAAGGTGGGGCTCCAACCCACGTCAGCAGGGGCATGTGGTCTGGAGCTGGCCAAGGTGGGGCTCCAACCCACGTCAGCAGGGGCATGTGGTCTGGAGCTGGCCAAGGTGGGGCTCCAACCCACGTCAGCAGGGGCATGGGGTCTGGAGCTGGCCAAGGTGGGGCTCCAACCCACGTCAGCAGGGGCATGGGGTCTGGAGCTGGCCAAGGTGGGGCTCCAACCCACGTCAGCAGGGGCATGGGGTCTGGAGCTGGCCAAGGTGGGGCTCCAACCCACGTCAGCAGGGGCATGGGGTCTGGAGCTGGCCAAGGTGGGGCTCCAACCCACGTCAGCAGGGGCATGGGGTCTGGAGCTGGCCAAGGTGGGGCTCCAACCCACGTCAGAAGGGGCATGGGGTCTGGAGCTGGCCAAGGTGGGGCTCCAACCCACGTCAGCAGGGGCATGGGGTCTGGAGCTGGCCAAGGTGGGGCTCCAACCCACGTCAGCAGGGGCATGGGGTCTGGAGCTGGCCAAGGTGGGGCTCCAACCCACGTCAGCAGGGGCATGGGGTCTGGAGCTGGCCAAGGTGGGGCTCCAACCCACGTCAGCAGGGGCATGGGGTCTGGAGCTGGCCAAGGTGGGGCTCCAACCCACGTCAGCAGGGGCATGGGGTCTGGAGCTGGCCAAGGTGGGGCTCCAACCCACGTCAGCAGGGGCATGGGGTCTGGAGCTGGCCAAGGTGGGGCTCCAACCCACGTCAGCAGGGGCATGGGGTCTGGAGCTGGCCAAGGTGGGGCTCCAACCCACGTCAGCAGGGGCATGGGGTCTGGAGCTGGCCAAGGTGGGGCTCCAACCCACGTCAGCAGGGGCATGGGGTCTGGAGCTGGCCAAGGTGGGGCTCCAACCCACGTCAGCAGGGGCATGGGGTCTGGAGCTGGCCAAGGTGGGGCTCCAACCCACGTCAGCAGGGGCATGGGGTCTGGAGCTGGCCAAGGTGGGGCTCCAACCCACGTCAGCAGGGGCATGGGGTCTGGAGCTGGCCAAGGTGGGGCTCCAACCCACGTCAGCAGGGGCATGGGGTCTGGAGCTGGCCAAGGTGGGGCTCCAACCCACGTCAGCAGGGGCATGGGGTCTGGAGCTGGCCAAGGTGGGGCTCCAACCCACGTCAGCAGGGGCATGGGGTCTGGAGCTGGCCAAGGTGGGGCTCCAACCCACGTCAGCAGGGGCATGGGGTCTGGAGCTGGCCAAGGTGGGGCTCCAACCCACGTCGGCAGGGGCATGGGGTCTGGAGCTGGCCAAGGTGGGGCTCCAACCCACGTCAGCAGGGGCATGGGGTCTAGAGCTGGCCAAGGTGGGGCTCCAACCCACGTCAGCAGGGGCATGGGGTCTGGAGCTGGCCAAGGTGGGGCTCCAACCCACGTCAGCAGGGGCATGGGGTCTGGAGCTGGCCAAGGTGGGGCTCCAACCCACGTCAGCAGGGGCATGGGGTCTGGAGCTGGCCAAGGTGGGGCTCCAACCCACGTCAGCAGGGGCATGGGGTCTGGAGCTGGCCAAGGTGGGGCTCCAACCCACGTCAGCAGGGGCATGGGGTCTGGAGCTGGCCAAGGTGGGGCTCCAACCCACGTCAGCAGGGGCATGGGGTCTGGAGCTGGCCAAGGTGGGGCTCCAACCCACGTCAGCAGGGGCATGGGGTCTGGAGCTGGCCAAGGTGGGGCTCCAACCCACGTCAGCAGGGGCATGGGGTCTGGAGCTGGCCAAGGTGGGGCTCCAACCCACGTCAGCAGGGGCATGGGGTCTGGAGCTGGCCAAGGTGGGGCTCCAACCCACGTCAGCAGGGGCATGGGGTCTGGAGCTGGCCAAGGTGGGGCTCCAACCCACGTCAGCAGGGGCATGGGGTCTGGAGCTGGCCAAGGTGGGGCTCCAACCCACGTCAGCAGGGGCATGGGGTCTGGAGCTGGCCAAGGTGGGGCTCCAACCCACGTCAGCAGGGGCATGGGGTCTGGAGCTGGCCAAGGTGGGGCTCCAACCCACGTCAGCAGGGGCATGGGGTCCAGAGTCTGGAGCTGGCCAAGGTGGGGCTCCAACCCACGTCAGCAGGGGCATGTGGTCTGGAGCTGGCCAAGGTGGGGCTCCAACCCACATCAGCAGGGGCATGGGGTCTGGAGCTGGCCAAGGTGGGGCTCCAACCCACGTCAGCAGGGGCATGGGGTCTGGAGCTGACCAAGGTGGGGCTCCAACCCACGTCAGCAGGGGCATGGGGTCTGGAGCTGGCCAAGGTGGGGCTCCAACCCACGTCAGCAGGGGCATGTGGTCTGGAGCTGGCCAAGGTGGGGCTCCAACCCACGTCAGCAGGGGCATGTGGTCTGGAGCTGGCCAAGGTGGGGCTCCAACCCACGTCAGCAGGGGCATGGGGTCTGGAGCTGGCCAAGGTGGGGCTCCAACCCACGTCAGCAGGGGCATGGGGTCTGGAGCTGGCCAAGGTGGGGCTCCAACCCACGTCAGCAGGGGCATGGGGTCTGGACCTGGCCAAGGTGGGGCTCCAACCCACGTCAGCAGGGGCATGGGGTCTGGAGCTGGCCAAGGTGGGGCTCCAACCCACGTCAGCAGGGGCATGGGGTCTGGAGCTGTCCACGGTGGGGCTCCAACCCACGTCAGCAGGGGCATGGGGTCTGGAGCTGGCCAAGGTGGGGCTCCAACCCACGTCAGCAGGGGCATGGGGTCTGGAGCTGGCCAAGGTGGGGCTCCAACCCACGTCAGCAGGGGCATGGGGTCTGGAGCTGGCCAAGGTGGGGCTCCAACCCACGTCAGCAGGGGCATGGGGGCCAGAGTCTGGAGCTAAGACTCCAGACCACGACATGATGTAGTTGGTTTTAACGTCAGCAGCTATGACTGTTGATGTTATGTGTCTCCCCCTCCCTCCCTCTCTCACTCCCCCCACTATCTCTCTCTCTCTCTTTCCCTCTCTCTCTCCAGGGCTCTGTGGCCTATGTACCTCAGCAGGCGTGGATCCAGAATGCCACCCTGAAAGACAACATAGTGTTTGGTCAGGAGAGGAAGGAGAGCTGGTACCACAGAGTGGTGGAGGCCTGCGCCCTGCTGCCAGACCTGGAGATCCTGCCTGCTGGAGACGGCACTGAGATCGGGGAGAAGGTGAGGACAGGAGGGGGTCTGGTGGGGGTTAGATCAGGGAGAAGGTGAGGACAGGAGGGGGTCTGGTGGGGGTTAGATCAGGGAGAAGGTGAGGACAGGAGGGGGTCTGGTGGGGGTTAGATCGGGGAGAAGGTGAGGACAGGAGGGGGTCTGGTGGGGGTTAGATCGGGGAGAAGGTGAGGATAGGAGGGGGTCTGGTGGGGGTTAGATCGGGGAGAAGGTGAGGATAGGAGGGGGTCTGGTGGTGGTTAGATCCTGCTGTTCAGGTGGTGAACAGAGAAACCGTGTCTGGTCTTGGGCGCTGGCAGTATTGATGGTTGTATTTAACACGGGTGTCTTCTCTCCTCCTCACCCTCCTCACCCTCCTCCTCCCCCTTCTCCCCCTCCTCCTCCTCCTCCCCCTCCCCCTCCTCAGGGTGTGAACCTGTCAGGGGGTCAGAAGCAGAGGGTCAGTCTGGCCAGGGCGGTCTACTGCGACTGTGCTGTCTATCTATTGGACGATCCTCTGTCGGCGGTCGACGCCCACGTGGGCAAACACATCTTCGAGAAGGTTGTCGGGCCCCAGGGAGTCCTCAAGGACAGGGTAAGAGGTCAGGGTTTATAATAGGGATGTGATTTGGTTTACAGTGTGACTCTCTCTGTGTGTGTGACTGATTTTTGTCTCTGTAGACTCGTGCTGGTGACACTGTGTGTGTCTTCCTTTTATAGGACGCCACACACACGTAATGGGACGTCCTTGCTGGTGGCGGGTCTACTCGTTAGGGGCGGGTCTACTCGTTAGGGGCGGGTCTACTCGTTAGGGGCGGGTCTACTCGTTAGGGGCGGGTCTACTCGTTAGGGGTGGGTCTACTCGTTAGGGGCGGGTCTACTCGTTAGGACAGTGACCTTGTCTTCCTTCAGATACAGTCTAAACAGACCAGACCCCGTTGGTATCTGGTTCCTCTACAGTCAATGAACTAATCAGACCAGACCCAGCTGGTATCTGGTTCATATTATACATTCAATGAACTAAACAGACCAGACCCAGCTGGTATCTGGTTCATATTATACAGTCAATGAACTAATCAGACCAGACCCAGCTGGTACCTGGTTCCTCTACAGTCAATGAACTAATCAGACCAGACCCAGCTGGTACCTGGTTCCTCTACAGTCAATGAACTAAACAGACCAGACCCAGCTGGTACCTGGTTCCTCTACAGTCAATTAACTAAACAGACCAAACCCAGCTGTTACCTGGTTCCTCTACAGTCAATGAACTAATCAGACCAGACCCAGCTGGTATCTGGTTCCTCTACAGTCAATGAACTAATCAGACCAGACCCAGCTGGTACCTGGTTCCTCTACAGTCAATGAACTAATCAGACCAGACCCAGCTGGTACCTGGTTCCTCTACAGTCAATGAACTAATCAGACCAGACCCAGCTGGTATCCCATATTGATGTCACCTGTTAAATCCACTTCAATCAGTGTAGATGAAGGGGAGGAGACCTGGTTAAAGAGGAAGGGGAGGGGACAGGTTAAAGAGGAAGGGGAGGAGACCAGGTTAAAGAGGAAGGGGAGGAGACCTGGTTAAAAATGAAGGGCAGGAGACCAGGTTAAAGAGGAAGGGCAGGAGACCAGGTTAAAGAGGAAGGGGAGGAGACCAGGTTAAAGAGGAAGGGCAGGAGACCAGGTTAAAGAGGAAGGGCAGGAGACCAGGTTAAAGAGGAAGGGCAGGAGACCAGGTTAAAGAGGAAGGGGAGGAGACCAGGTTAAAGAGGAAGGGGAGGAGACCAGGTTAAAGAGGAAGGGGAGGAGACCAGGTTAAAGAGGAAGGGCAGGAGACCAGGTTAAAGAGGAAGGGGAGGAGACCAGGTTAAAGAGGAAGGGCAGGAGACCAGGTTAAAGAGGAAGGGCAGGAGACCAGGTAAAGAGGAAGGGCAGGAGACCAGGTTAAAGAGGAAGGGCAGGAGACCAGGTTAAAGAGGAAGGGCAGGAGACCAGGTTAAAGAGGAAGGGGAGGAGACCTGGTTAAAGAGGAAGGGGAGGAGACCAGGTTAAAGAGGAAGGGCAGGAGACCAGGTTAAAGAGGAAGGGCAGGAGACCAGGTTAAAGAGGAGGGCAGGAGACCAGGTTAAAGAGGAAGGGCAGGAGACCAGGTTAAAGAGGAAGGGGAGGAGACCATGGTTAAAGAGGAAGGGGAGGAGACCTGGTTAAAGAGGAAGGGGAGGAGACCAGGTTAAAGAGGAAGGGGAGGAGACCAGGTTAAAGAGGAAGGGGAGGAGACCAGGTTAAAGAGGAAGGGAGGAGACCAGGTTAAAGAGGAAGGGGAGGAGACCAGGTTAAAGAGGAAGGGGAGGAGACCAGGTTAAAGAGGAAGGGGAGGAGACCAGGTTAAAGAGGAAGGGGAGGAGACCAGGTTAAGAGGAAGGGGAGGAGACCAGGTTAAAGAGGAAGGGGAGGACACCTGGTTAAAGAGGAAGGGGAGGACACCCTGGTTAAAGAGGAAGGGGAGGAGACCTGGTTAAAGAGGAAGGGGAGGAGACCAGGTTAAAGAGGAAGGGGAGGAGACCTGGTTAAAGAGGAAGGGGAGGAGACCTGGTTAAAGTGGAAGGGGAGGAGACCAGGTTAAAGAGGAAGGGGAGGAGACCTGGTTAAAGGAGGATTTTTAAGCCTTGAGACAACTGAGACATGGATTGTGTCTGTGTACCATATCTATCTTCAATCTGTCAATTCAACTAAAATCCCTTAATATACTGGATCTATTTAACAAGCCCTACTCTGACCCTCTATGTGTGTGTGTCTCTGTCTCTGTAGACTCGGGTCCTGGTGACCCACGGTCTGAGCTTCCTGCCCCAGGCAGATCTGATCCTGGTGATGGTGGAGGGAGAGATCACTGAGAGGGGCTCCTACCTGGAGCTGATGGCACGGGACGGGGCCTTCGCTGAGTTCCTCAGGACTTACGCCAACAAAGAGCAGGAAGATGACGAATCAGGTGACATATGTTATCTTCATCATCATCATCAGCAGCTAGCTAGCTACATCTCTACACTATAGTCATTTAATGTATTACATGTAATCAGTTACTTCCCAACCCTGCCTTTCACTATTGTTTTTCTATTTAATGTATTTTTACGTTTGTCTCTTTCTCATCTCCCTCTTCTCTCTCTTCTCATCTCCCTCTTCTCTCCTCTGTCTCCTTCTACTTTCTCCTCTCCCTCTTCTCTCTCTTCTGTCTCCTTCTACTTTCTCCTCTCTCCTTCACTCGTGTCTTTCTCTCTCTTCTCATCTCCCTCTTCTCTCTCTTCTCTGTCTCCTTCCACTTTCTCCTCTCTCCTTCACTCGTGTCTTTCTCTCTCTTCTCATCTCCCTCTTCTCTCTCTTCTCTGTCTCCTTCTACTTTCTCCTCTCTCCTTCACTCGTGTCTTTCTCTCTCTTCTCATCTCCCTCTTCTCTCCTCTGTCTCCTTCTACTTTCTCCTCTCTCCTTCACTCGTGTCTTTATCTCTCTTCTCATCTCCCTCTTCTCTCCTCTGTCTCCTTCTACTTTCTCCTCTCTCCTTCACTCGTGTCTTTCTCTCTCTTCTCATCTCCCTCTTCTCTCCTCTGTCTCCTTCTACTTTCTCCTCTCTCCTTCACTCGTGTCTTTCTCTCTCTTCTCATCTCCCTCTTCTCTCTCTTCTGTCTCCTTCTACTTTCTCCTCTCTCCTTCACTCGTGTCTTTCTCTCTCTTCTCTCTCTTCTTCTCTCTCTCCTCTCTTCTCCCTCTCTCTCTTCTTCTCTATCCTTCACTCTCTCTTTCTCTATCCTTCACTCTCTCTTTCTCTCTCCTTCACTCTCTTTCTCTCCTCTCTCTCTCTCCTTCACTCTCTCTTTCTCTCCTCTCTCTCTCTCCTTCACTCTCTCTTTCTCTCCTCTCTCTCTCTCCTTCACGCTCTCTTTCTCTCTCCTCTCTCCTTCTCTCTCCTCTCTTCTCCCTCTCTCTCTTCTCTCTCCTTCACTCTCTCTTCTTTCTCTCTCCTCTCTCCTTCACTCTCTTTCTCTCCTCTCTCCTTCACTCTCTTCTCTCCTCTCTCTCTCTCCTTCACTCTCTCTTTCTCTCTCTTCTCTCTCTCTCTCCTTCACTCTCTCTTTCTCTCTTCTCTCTTCTTCTCTCTTTCCTCTCTTCTCCTTCGCTCTCTCTCTCCTTCACTCTCTTCTCTCTCTTCTCTCTCTCTCCTTCGCTCTCTCTCTCCTTCACTCTCTCTCTCCTTCGCTCTCTCTCTCCTTCGCTCTCTCTCTCCTTCGCTCTCTCTCTCCTTCGCTCTCTCTCTCCTTCGCTCTCTCTCTATCTCCTCCTTCGCTCTCTCTCTCCTTCACTCTCTCCTCTCTCCTTCACTCTCTCTCTCTCTCCTTCACTCTCTCTCTCTCTCCTTCACTCTCTCTCTCTCTCCTTCACTCTCTCTCTCTCTCCTTCACTCTCTCTCTCTCTCCTTCACTCTCTCTCTCTCCTTCACTCTCTCTCTCCTTCACTCTCTATTTCTCTCCTCTCTCTCTCCTTCACTCTCTCTCTCTCCTCTCTCTCTCCTTCACTCTCTCTCTCTCCTCGCTCTCTCTCTCTCTCTCTCTCTCTCTCTCTCTCTCTCTCTCCCTTCTCTCTCTCTCTCCTTCTCTCTCTCTCTCCCTTCTCTCTCTCTCTCTCTCTCTCTCTCTCCCTTCTCTCTCTCTCTCTCATTCTCTCTCTCTCCCTTCGCTCTCTCTCTCTCATTCTCTCTTTCATTCTCCTTCTTTCTCTTTCTTTCATCCCCCTTTTTTGTCCTGTCTGCCATTCAGAAGAGGGGAGGGAGGAGGAGGAGGATACTGAAGGTTTGATTGGTTGTCTGTCCCCCTAGGAGACTTGGGTTGTGTCCCAAATGGAACCATATTCACTATGTAGTGTACTTGTTTGGACCAGAGCCAAAATGAGTCCTATGTAGGGAATAGATCGCCATCTGGGACACAGCCTTGGTTTAGTCAGGGTCTCTATCCTAATACAGGCCTACCTCTCCTTGTCTCCTCCCTATTTCCCTTAAGAAACACTACTGATCTGGACTGGTAGCTTTGTTCCACCCTCCTGATCTGTTAGGAGAGCACAGGGGGTCAGGATGGGGTCAGGCTACAGGACTGGTGTGGAGATAATAAATAAATAAATAATTGGTTTAGTTGGGTGGAATTCCAGGAACTATTTTTCACATCAGTGTCTCTGATTTAAGATTGTCACTCTGATCGGAGGGTATGAGGTCACTCTGATCTGAGGGTATGAGGTCACTCTGATCTGAGGGTATGAGGTCACTCTGATCTGAGGGTATGAGGTCACTCTGATCTGAGGGTATGAGGTCACTCTGATCTGAGGGTATGAGGTCACTCTGATCTGAGGGTATGAGGTCACTCTGATCTGAGGGTATGAGGTCACTCTGATCTGAGGGTATGAGGTCACTTTGATATGAGGGTATGAGGTCACTCTGGTATGCGGGTATGAGGTCACTGAGGTCACTGGGTATGAGGTCACTGATCTGAGGGTATGAGGTCACTGATCTGAGGGTATGAGGTCACTGATCTGAGGGTATGAGGTCACTGATCTGAGGGTATGAGGTCACTGATCTGAGGGTATGAGGTCACTGATCTGAGGGTATGAGGTCACTGATCTGAGGGTATGAGGTCACTGATCTGAGGGTATGAGGTCACTGATCTGAGGGTATGAGGTCACTGATCTGAGGGCATGAGGTCACTGATCTGAGGGCATGAGGTCACTGATCTGAGGGCATGAGGTCACTGATCTGAGGGCATGAGGTCACTGATCTGAGGGCATGAGGTCACTGATCTGAGGGCATGAGGTCACTGATCTGAGGGCATGAGGTCACTGATCTGAGGGCATGAGGTCACTGATCTGAGGGTATGAGGTCACTCTGATATGAGGGTATGAGGTCACGAGGTCACTGATCTGAGGGTATGAGGTAACTCTGATCTGAGGGTATGAGGTCACTCTGATCTGAGGGTATGAGGTTACTCTGATCTGGGGCTATGAGACAAGGGTGGTAGGCCATGTAAAGGCTGTGTAAAGATGGCCCTGCAGTATGGATACACAAGACAGCCTGGCTCATGCATGTGTTTGCATGTCAGCTACACTAAGTGTGATGGCTGGACAATGGGCTGAGGCTGTGAGGTGCCAGGGTTGGGTGGGGCTGGATCCTGGGGTCTGAGTATGATGGCTGGGCAATGGGCTGAGGCTGTGAGGTGTCAGGGTTGGGTGGGGCTGGATCCTGGGGTCTGAGTGTGATGGGGAAGGAACTGCGTGAGATTCTGGCTGGCGTTGACACAATTTCACAGTTTGGGTGGAAATGTTCTGATCAATTTGAATGGGTTTACAATGCATGAAACCAGTTGAGTTATACAGCATCTTGTCAAGGGTTTGAAGACACAGAATCACTTTTTGACATGAGCATGGGGTGATGTTTAAAACCATTTAGTTGTGACAACACGGAGAGTTTATCTCACTGGTATCATTACAACATGATATCAGTGATGCTGGATGGGTACCCTGATTGGTATCGTTACTACATGATATCAGTGATGCTGGATGGATACCCTGGTTGTTATCGTTACTACATGATATCAGTGATGCTGGATGGATACCCTGGTTGGTATCATTACAACATGATATCAGTGATGCTGGATGGATACCCTGGTTGGTATCGTTACAACATGGTATCAGTGATGCTGGATGGATACCCTGGTTGGTGTCATTATAACATGATATCAGTGATGCTGGATGGATACCCTGGTTGGTGTCATTATAACATGATATCAGTGATGCTGGATGGATACCCTGGTTGGTGTCATTATAACATGATATCAGTGATGCTGGATGGATACCCTGGTTGCTTATGATGTATTAAGCACAGCTCTGGGGTCAGGTTCAGTGTACTTCCCGAAGGGCACCCTATTCCCTGTAAAGTGCACTGCTTTAGACCAGAGCCCTGTATAGTGCACGACTTACCTATTCCCTATATCATGCACTACTTTTGACCCGGGGCCCCCATCATACCCCAATCAAAAGTAGTGCACTATTTAGGGAATAGGGTGCATTTGGGAAACAGCCTTAGTAGGCTTGGGAGATATACCGCGTATATAAAGAAGTGTTTGAGACATACAGACGGTACGACTTCCTCGCTACGAGCCACTCCACTGTTTATACAACTCTTAAAGTTCATTTGAACTATAGGACATCTAAAGATGTGTTGAAATCAGTTCTCTCCAGTTCAGGACCTCTGCGTTTGGTACTTAATAAGTAGCTGGATGTCAGGATGAAGCGTCTTGGTTACAGCAGAGATATTCCCCCTCTTCCTGGATTAAGATCCCTGGTGCCTAAATTGTTTTGTGTGTTTTTTGTGGGAAACAGCGCCCCCTTGTGTGCACTTCTGGTAATACCATACACCTCGGTATGGTACAGAAACAGTATGACATTCAGGGGAGGTTGGGTTAAACCCCCGGAAGACACATTTCAGTTGAATGCATTCAGTTGTACAACGGACTAGGTATCTCCCCCATCTCCCATCTGGATACTGCTCAACCCTGCTCCTTAGTTTCTATCCTAGTAGTTAAGGTTAGGATTGGGGCGTGGTGATCTGACCTGAGACCACTGCTAAGGGGCAGGTGTTTCCCTGGAGCTGTTCTGACCCTGCTTTGTGTGGTGCTAATGCTGCTAGGGTTATTCTAGCTGTGTGTGTGTGTGTGCTTGTGTGTGCGTGTGAGATGTACTCCCTATAATCAGTGAATGGTCTGACCAGGTCTCTTCTCTGGGCTGTCTAGACTCTGCACCAAAGAGAGGACTGGAGAATGGACTTCCTGCTGCTGTGATTGGGTGAGTGAACACTCCACTTTGCTGAAATCCCTGGCTTTACAGCTCACGCTAAACTCTACAAACATCTCAAATCTCTGGCACACTCTCTCTGTCTCTGTGTCTCTAGTCAGAACCATACCAGTACAACTCTCTCTCTCTGTCTCTCTGTCTCTGTGTCTCTAGTCAGAACCATACCAGTACAACTCTCTCTCTGTCTCTCTGTCTCTGTGTCTCTAGTCAGAACCATACCAGTACAACTCTCTCTCTCTGTCTCTCTCTGTCTCTGTCTCTCTCTGTCTCTGTCTCTGTGTGTCTCCAGTCAGAACCATACCAGTACATCTCTGTCTCTCTCTCTGTGTCTCTAGTCAGAACCATACCAGTACAACTCTCTCTCTCTGTCTCTCTCTGTCTCTGTCTCTCTCTCTGTCTCTCTCTGTCTCTCTGTCTCTCTCTGTCTCCAGTCAGAACCATACCAGTACATCAGCAGTGAGGACAGAAGGAGAAGTCCTGGGGAAGAAGGCCAAGAACGCTGAGGTGGGGAGAATCACAGAGGCTGACAAGGCCAACACCGGGCGGGTAAGAGGCTGTGTGTGTGTGAGATCTTAAATGACTCCCTATTAACAGTCAATGTAGTATACCAGAGCCTCAGAGCAACTGTCCATCTCTTACATTGAACCTCTCTCTTCTCTTGGTCTCTCTCGCTCTTTTTTTCTCTTTCTCTGTGTCTCTTTCTCTCTTTTCTTGGCCTCTCTTTCTTTCTCTCTCTCCTATCTTTTCTTTGTCTCTCTCTCTCTTCCCTCTGTTCTTGGTTTCCTCTCATTTCTTGGTCTCTTTCTCTCTCTCGCTCGCTCTCTTCCCTCTTGGTCTCTCTCTTTTCTTGGTCTCTCTCTGTCTCTCTCTTTTCTTGGTCTCTTTCTCGCTCTCTGTCTCTGTCTTTCTCTCCTCTCTGATCTTGGTCTCTCTCTCTCCCCCCCCCCCCCCCCCCTCTAGGTGAAGTTGTCAGTATTCTGGGAGTATATGAAGGCTATAGGGGTGGTGTTGTCCTGCGTCAGTATCTTCCTGTTCTTCAGTCACCACTTCGCCTCTCTCTTCTCTAACTACTGGCTCAGTCTGTGGACTGACGACCCAGTCGTCAACGGAACCCAGCCCAGCAGAGAGATGAGACTGGGGGTGTACGGAGCTCTGGGGGCCTCACAGGGTAAGGACAGGGGGGGGGGGTTAGTCTGTGTGTCTGTGGGTGGTATCCTGGTCTGTCTACAAGTCTTTATGTTCAACTCTCTCCCTTCCTCTCTCCTCTCTCTTCTCTCAATTCCCCCTCCCCTCCCCTCGCTCTCCTCCCCCTCTCTTTTTCCCCTTCTCCCCAAACCCCTTCCCCACTCTCTTCTCCCCCTCTCTCCTCCTTTACTCCCCATAACCCCCTCCCCTCCCCTCGCTCTCCTCCCTCTCGCTCTTTCCCCTTCCCCTCTCTCTCTCACCATACCCCCCCTCTCTCCCCTCATACCCCTGTCCCCCCTCTCTCTCACCATACCCCCCCCCTCACTCCCCTATACCCCCTTCCACCCTCTCTCACCGTACCCCCCCTCTCCTCCCCCCCTCTCTCTCCCCTATACCCCCTTCCTGTCTCTCTCTCTCTCCCCTATACCCCCCCCCCTCTCTCTCCCCTCATACCCCCTTCCTCTCTCTCTCTCACCGTTCCCCCCCCTCACTCCCCTATACCCCCTTCCACCCTCTCTCACCGTACCCCCCTCTCCCCCCCCCTCTCTCCCCTATGCCCCCTTCCCCTCTCTCTCACCGTAACCCCTCTCCTCACCCCCTCTCTCTCCCCTCATACCCCCTTCCTCTCTCTCTCTCACCGTTCCCCCCCCTCACTCCCCTATACCCCCTTCCACCCTCTCTCACCGTACCCCCCTCTCCCCCCCTCTCTCTCCCCTATACCCCCTTCCTCCCTCCCTCCCTCTCTCTCTCTCCATACCCCCCCCCTCTCTCTCACCATACCCCCCCCCCTCTCTCTCACCATATCCCCCCCTCCCTCTCTCTTCCCCCCCCTCTCTCTCCCCAATACCCCCCTTTCTCTGTCCCCATACCCCCCTCTCTCTCTCAGGCATAGCTGTGTTCTGCTACTCCATCTCTGTCTCTATCGGTGGTATATTAGCATCACGCTACCTCCACCAGTCCATGCTGTACAACGTACTGCGCTCCCCCATGTCCTTCTTTGAGCGCACCCCCAGCGGTAACCTGGTGAACCGTTTCTCCAAGGAGACAGACACCATTGACTCTATCATCCCAAGGTTTTTACAGAAAATAAATATATCTATATATTTGTACAGAAAATCCTTAAATTATTTATTATTTATTTTATTTTTTAAGTTGTCGATTTTATTATGTCTGTATAACATTTTTGTGTATTTATGAAAATGTGAAATTGTCTGAAATTTGTGTGTCACCTGCTGTTGATACCATGTAATGCCGCCTTATAGAAGGAAATATGTCCGTGTCGCCTGCTGTTGGTACCATGTAATGCCACCTTATAGAAGGAAATATGTCCCTGTCGCCTGCTGTTGGTACCATGTAATGCCGCCTTATAGAAGGAAATATGTCCCTGTCGCCTGCTGTTGGTACCATGTAATGCCGCCTTATAGAAGGAAATATGTCCCTGTCGCCTGCTGTTGGTACCATGTAATGCCGCCTTCTCTCCTCTCTCCCCAGTATCATTAAGATGTTCATGGGCTCCATGTTCAACGTAGTAGGATCCTGTGTGGTCATACTGATCGCTACTCCACTAGTGGCTATTATCATACCTCCTCTGGGGATACTCTACTTCTTTGTCCAGGTGGGTCGCTGAGGGGGGGGTTAGAGAGCGAGGGCGGGTGAGGGAAAGAGTGAGTTAGAGAGAGGGGGTGTGAGAGAGAGAGGGGGTGTGAGAGAGGAGGTGTGTGAAAGAGAGTGGGGGGGTTAGAGAGGGAGGGGGGATGGGAGAGAGGGATGAGAGAGAGATCCCTCTCTCCCTACTCACTGTTATTTTATCTCCATCCATGTCATCCCTCCATCACATCCCTCCATGTCATCCCTCCATCACATCCCTCCATGTCATCCCTCCATCGCATCCCTCCATGTCATCCCTCCATCACATCCCTCCATGTCATCCCTCCATCACATCCCTCCATGTCATCCCTCCATCACATCCCTCCATGTCATCCCTCCATCACATCCCTCCATGTCATCCCTCCATCACATCCCTCCATGTCATCCCTCCATCACATCCCTCCATGTCATCCCTCCATCACATCCCTCCATCACATCCCTCCGTGTCATCTCTCCATCACATCCCTCCGTGTCATCCCTCCATGTCATCCCTCCATGTCATCCCTCATCACATCCCTCCATGTCATCCCTCCATCACATCCCTCCGTGTCATCCCTCCGTGTCATCCCTCCGTGTCATCCCTCCGTGTCATCCCTCCGTGTCATCCCTCCGTGTCATCCCTCCGTGTCATCCCTCCATCACATCCCTCCGTGTCATCCCTCCATGTCATCCCTCCATGTCATCCCTCCGTCATCCCTCCATGTCATCCCTCCGTCATCCCTCCATCACATCCCTCCGTCACATCCCTCCATCACATCCCTCCATCACATCCCTCCATCACATCCCTCCATGTCATTCCTCCATGTCATCCCTCCATCACATCCCCCGTTTCATCCCTCCATCACATCCCTCCGTGTCATCCCTCCGTGTCATCCCTCCGTGTCATCCCTCCATCACATCCCTCCGTGTCATCCCTCCGTCATCCCTCCATGTTATCCCTCCATCACATCCCTCCATCACATCCCTCCATGTCATCCCTCCATCACATCCCTCCGTCACATCCCTCCGTCACATCCCTCCGTCACATCCCTCCGTCACATCCCTCCATCACATCCCTCCATGTCATTCCTCCATGTCATTCCTCCATGTCATTCCTCCATCACATCCCTCCATGTCATCCCTCCATGTCATCCCTCCATGTCATCCCTCCATGTCATCCCTCCATCACATCCCTCCATCACATCCCTCCATGTCATCCCTCCATGTCATCCCTCCCCACAGCGTTTCTACGTGGCGTCGTCTCGTCAGTTGAAGCGTCTGGAGTCGGTCAGTCGCTCCCCGGTCTACACACACTTCAACGAGACGTTGCTAGGCGCCAGCGTCATCCGAGCCTTTGGGGAGCAGGAACGCTTCATCAGGGAGAGTGACGGTCGAGTTGACCACAACCAGAAAGCATACTACCCCAGCATCGTAGCCAACCGGTGAGGAGCGCGGTCACACACACACACCTTTATTGGTTGAATCAATAAGTCATGTTGAGATATAAAATATTTTTAAAACAAACTCCAAACTAATGAGACCTGGTCAACATTTATAGCAGGTTCAATTAACATTCACCTGCGTCTGTAGGGAACGGTACCGTAATGTCTCTAATATCTCTGTTGTAGGTGGCTGGCGGTGCGTCTGGAGTTTGGAGGTAACGGTACCGTAATGTGTCTATTATCTCTGTGTTGTAGGTGGCTGGCGGTGCGTCTGGAGTTTGTAGGGAACGGTACCGTAATGTCTCTAATATCTCTGTGTTGTAGGTGGCTGGCGGTGCGTCTGGAGTTTGTAGGGAACGGTACCGTAATGTGTCTAATATCTCTGTGTTGTAGGTGGCTGGCGGTGCTTCTGGAGGGAACCGTACCGTAATGTGTCTAATATCTGTGTGTTGTAGGTGGCTGGCGGTGCGTCTGGAGTTTGTAGGGAACGGTACCGTAATGTGTCTAATATCTCTGTGTTGTAGGTGGCTGGCGGTGCTTCTGGAGTTTGTAGGGAACGGACCGTAATGTCTCTAATATCTGTGTTGTAGGTGGCTTGCAGTGCGTCTGGAGTTTGTAGGGAACGGTACCGTAATGTCTCTAATATCTCTGTGTTGTAGGTGGCTGGCGGTGCGTCTGGAGTTTGTAGGGAACGGTACCGTAATGTGTCTAATATCTCTGTGTTGTAGGTGGCTGGCGGTGCGTCTGGAGTTTGTAGGGAACAGTACCGTAATGTCTCTAATATCTCTGTGTTGTAGGTGGCTGGCGGTGCGTCTGGAGTTTGTAGGGAACGGACCGTAATGTCTCTAATATCTCTGTGTTGTAGGTGGCTGGCAGTGCGTCTGGAGTTTGTAGGGAACGGACCGTAATGTCTCTAATATCTCTGTGTTGTAGGTGGCTGGCGGTGCGTCTGGAGTAGGTAGGGAACGGTACCGTAATGTGTCTAATATCTCTGTGTTGTAGGTGGCTGGCGGTGCGTCTGGAGGGATCGGTACCGTAATGTCTCTAATATCTCTGTGTTGTAGGTGGCTGGCGGTGCGTCTGGAGTTTGTAGGGAACGGTACCGTAATGTCTCTAATATCTCTGTGTTGTAGGTGGCTGGCGGTGCGTCTGGAGGGAACGGTACCGTAATGTCTCTAATATCTCTGTGTTGTAGGTGGCTGGCGGTGCGTCTGGAGTAGGTAGGGAACGGTACCGTAATGTGTCTAATATCTCTGTGTTGTAGGTGGCTGGCGGTGCGTCTGGAGGGATCGGTACCGTAATGTCTCTAATATCTCTGTGTTGTAGGTGGCTGGCGGTGCGTCTGGAGTTTGTAGGGAACGGTACCGTAATGTCTCTAATATCTCTGTGTTGTAGGTGGCTGGCGGTGCGTCTGGAGGGAACGGTACCGTAATGTCTCTAATATCTCTGTGTTGTAGGTGGCTGGCGGTGCGTCTGGAGTTTGTAGGGAACGGTACCGTAATGTCTCTAATATCTCTGTGTTGTAGGTGGCTGGCGGTGCGTCTGGAGGGAACGGTACCGTAATGTCTCTAATATCTCTGTGTTGTAGGTGGCTGGCGGTGCGTCTGGAGTCTGTAGGGAACGGTACCGTAATGTCTCTAATATCTCTGTGTTGTAGGTGGCTGGCGGTGCGTCTGGAGTTTGTAGGGAACGGTACCGTAATGTCTCTAATATCTCTGTGTTGTAGGTGGCTGGCGGTGCGTCTGGAGGGATCGGTACCGTAATGTCTCTAATATCTCTGTGTTGTAGGTGGCTGGCGGTGCGTCTGTAGGGAACGGTACCGTAATGTCTCTAATATCTCTGTGTTGTAGGTGGCTGGCGGTGCGTCTGGAGTTTGTAGGGAACGGTACCGTAATGTCTCTAATATCTCTGTGTTGTAGGTGGCTGGCGGTGCGTCTGGAGTTTGTAGGGAACGGTACCGTAATGTGTCTAATATCTCTGTGTTGTAGGTGGCTGGCGGTGCTTCTGGAGGGAACCGTACCGTAATGTGTCTAATATCTGTGTGTTGTAGGTGGCTGGCGGTGCGTCTGGAGTTTGTAGGGAACGGTACCGTAATGTGTCTAATATCTCTGTGTTGTAGGTGGCTTGCAGTGCGTCTGGAGTTTGTAGGGAACGGTACCGTAATGTCTCTAATATCTCTGTGTTGTAGGTGGCTGGCGGTGCGTCTGGAGTTTGTAGGGAACGGTACCGTAATGTGTCTAATATCTCTGTGTTGTAGGTGGCTGGCGGTGCATCTGGAGTTTGTAGGGAACGGACCGTAATGTCTCTAATATCTCTGTGTCGTAGGTGGCTGGCAGTGCGTCTGGAGTTTGTAGGGAACGGACCGTAATGTCTCTAATATCTCTGTGTTGTAGGTGGCTGGCGGTGCGTCTGTAGGGAACGGTACCGTAATGTCTCTAATATCTCTGTGTTGTAGGTGGCTGGCGGTGCGTCTGGAGTTTGTAGGGAATGGTACCGTAATGTCTCTAATATCTCTGTGTTGTAGGTGGCTGGCGGTGCGTCTGGAGTTTGTAGGGAACTGTACCGTAATGTCTCTAATATCTCTGTGTTGTAGGTGGCTGGCGGTGCGTCTGGAGTTTGTAGGGAACGGTACCGTAATGTCTCTAATATCTCTGTGTTGTAGGTGGCTGGCGGTGCGTCTGGAGTTTGTAGGGAACAGTACCGTAATGTCTCTAATATCTCTGTGTTGTAGGTGGCTGGCGGTGCGTCTGGAGTTTGTAGGGAACTGTACCGTAATGTCTCTAATATCTCTGTGTTGTAGGTGGCTGGCGGTGCGTCTGGAGTTTGTAGGGAACGGTACCGTAATGTCTCTAATATCTCTGTGTTGTAGGTGGCTGGCGGTGCGTCTGGAGTTTGTAGGGAACTGTATCGTAATGTTTGCTGCTCTGTTTGCTGTGATGGCTAGAGAGAGCCTCAGCCCTGGGATCATGGGCCTGTCCATTTCATACGCACTACAGGTCAGTAACGTGTGTATGTGTGTGTGTGTGTGTGTGTGTGTGTGTGTGTGTGTGTGTGTGTGTGTGTGTGTGTGTGTGTGTGTGTGTGTGTGTGTGTGTGTGTGTGTGTGTGTGTGTGTGTGTGTGTGTGGTGTTTCATAAAAAAAAACGGATGAGTTCCCTTCATTCTTTGGTTTAGTTTCACAGCCGGTCGGGTCGCCCCCCCCCCTCCCCCCAAAAAACAGGCAGTGGATGAATGAGGATCTTCAAGTTGAAGATGAACCTTGTGTTTCTGGGAAACTCACCCCAGGTTGTTTAACCCTGTCAGTCCTAAGAGCCCAGGTTGTTTAACCCTGTCAGTCCTGAGACCCCAGGTTGTTTAACCCTGTCAGTCCTAAGAGCCCAGGTTGTTTAACCCTGTCAGTCCTGAGACCCCAGGTTGTTTAACCCTGTCAGTCCTGAGACCCCAGGTTGTTTAACCCTGTCAGTCCTGAGACCCCAGGTTGTTTAACCCTGTCAGTCCTGAGACCCCAGGTTGTTTAACCCTGTCAGTCTTGAGACCCCAGGTTGTTTAACCCTGTCAGTCCTGAGACCCCAGGTTGTTTAACCCTGTCAGTCCTGAGACCCCAGGTTGTTTAACCCTGTCAGTCCTGAGACCCCAGGTTGTTTAACCCTGTCAGTCTTGAGACCCCAGGTTGTTTAACCCTGTCAGTCCTGAGACCCCAGGTTGTTTAACCCTGTCAGTCCTGAGACCCCAGGTTGTTTAACCCTGTCAGTCTTGAGACCCCAGGTTGTTTAACCCTGTCAGTCCTGAGACCCCAGGTTGTTTAACCCTGTCAGTCCTAAGAGCCCAGGTTGTTTAACCCTGTCAGTCCTGAGACCCCAGGTTGTTTAACCCTGTCAGTCCTGAGACCCCAGGTTGTTTAACCCTGTCAGTCCTGAGACCCCAGGTTGTTTAACCCTGTCAGTCCTGAGACCCCAGGTTGTTTAACCCTGTCAGTCCTGAGACCCCAGGTTGTTTAACCCTGTCAGTCCTGAGACCCCAGGTTGTTTAACCCTGTCAGTCCTGAGACCCCAGGTTGTTTAACCCTGTCAGTCCTGAGACCCCAGGTTGTTTAACCCTGTCAGTCTTGAGACCCCAGGTTGTTTAACCCTGTCAGTCCTGAGACCCCAGGTTGTTTAACCCTGTCAGTCCTGAGACCCCAGGTTGTTTAACCCTGTCAGTCCTGAGACCCCAGGTTGTTTAACCCTGTCAGTCCTGAGACCTCATGTGTGAGTCTCAGCTGTTCATAGATGACATCATAGATAGCTTTCTGGCTCTACTTTGCCTCTCTCTGTCTCCTCTCCTTCTCTCTGCCTCTCCTTCTATCTGCATCTGTCTTTCTGTCTCACTCTGTCTCTGCCTCTCCTTCTCTCTGTCTCTGCCTCTCCTTCTCTCTGTCTCTGCCTCTCCTTCTCTCTGTCTCCTTCTCTCTGTCTCCTTCTCTCTGTCTCTGCCTCTCCTTCTCTCTGTCTCTGCCTCTCTGCCCCTGTCTTTCTGTATCTCTGTCTCTCTGTCCTGTAGCTGACGGCCTCTCTGACCTGGCTAGTGAGGATGTCTTCAGATCTGGAAACCAACATTGTGGCCGTGGAGAGAGTCAAGGAGTACGAAGACACAGAGAAAGAGGTACGTCTGTGTGTGTTTATGTTCTCATGCACAACTCTGTAGGTAGAGCTGTTGTTGGGACTGTGTGTGTTGTGACTGTGTGTGTGTTGTTGTGACTGTGTGTGTTTATGTTCTCATAGACAACTCTGTAAGTAGAGCTGTGACGGCATTTTGGAAGACTGTTATTGGTCAACCAAATCTACTCCTATAAAATAACATATGACCTGCCATACTGTCCTTCAGTCAGCTGGTCTTTCTATAAAATAACATATGATCTGCCATACTGTCCTTCAGTCAGCTGGTCTTTCTATAAAATAACATATGACCTGCCATACTGTCCTTCAGTCAGCTGGTCTTTCTACTTCTATAAAATAACATATGACCTGCCATACTGTCCTTCAGTCAGCTGGTCTTTCTACTTCTATAAAGGTCATATGACCTGCCATACTGTCCTTCAGTCAGCTGGTCTTTCTATAAAATAACATATGATCTGCCATACTGTCCTTCAGTCAGCTGGTCTTTCTATAAAATAACATATGACCTGCCATACTGTCCTTCAGTCAGCTGGTCTTTCTACTCCTATAAAATAACATATGACCCGCCATACTGTCCTTCAGTCAGCTGGTCTTTCTATAAAATAACATATGACCTGCCATACTGTCCTTCAGTCAGCTGGTCTTTCTATAAAATAACATGACCTACCATACTGTCCTTCAGTCAGCTGGTCTTTCTACTCCTATAAAATAACATATGACCTGCCATACTGTCCTTCAGTCAGCTGGTCTTTCTACTCCTATAAAATAACATATGACCTGCCGTACTGTCCTTCAGTCAGCTGGTCTTTCTATTCCTATAAAATAACATATGACCTGCCATACTGTCCTTCAGTCAGCTGGTCTTTCTATTCCTATAAAATAACATATGACCTGCCATACTGTCCTTCAGTCAGCTGGTCTTTCTATAAAATAACATATGACCTGCCATACTGTCCTTCAGTCAGCTGGTCTTTCTATAAAATAACATATGACCTGCCATACTGTCCTTCAGTCAGCTGGTCTTTCTATAAAATAACATATGACCTGCCATACTGTCCTTCAGTCAGCTGGTCTTTCTATAAAATAACATATGACCTGCCATACTGTCCTTCAGTCAGCTGGTCTTTCTATAAAATAACATATGACCTGCCATACTGTCCTTCAGTCAGCTGGTCTTTCTATAAAATAACATATGACCTGCCATACTGTCCTTCAGTCAGCTGGTCTTTCTATAAAATAACATATGACCTGCCATACTGTCCTTCAGTCAGCTGGTCTTTCTACTCCTATAAAATAACATATGACCCGCCATACTGTCCTTCAGTCAGCTGGTCTTTCTATAAAATAACATATGACCTGCCATACTGTCCTTCAGTCTGCTGGTCTTTCTACTCCTATAAAATAACATATGACCTGCCATACTGTCCTTCAGTCAGCTGGTCTTTCTATAAAATAACATATGATCTGCCATACTGTCCTTCAGTCAGCTGGTCTTTCTACTTCTATAAAATAACATATGACCTGCCATACTGTCCTTCAGTCAGCTGGTCTTTCTACTCCTATAAAATAACATATGACCTGCCATACTGTCCTTCAGTCAGCTGGTCTTTCTACTCCTATAAAATAACATATGACCTGCCGTACTGTCCTTCAGTCAGCTGGTCTTTCTACTTCTATAAAATAACATATGACCTGCCATACTGTCCTTCAGTCAGCTGGTCTTTCTATTCCTATAAAATAACATATGACCTGCCATACGGTCCTTCAGTCAGCTGGTCTTTCTATTCCTATAAAATAACATATGACCTGCCATACTGTCCTTCAGTCAGCTGGTCTTTCTATAAAATAACATATGACCTGCCATACTGTCCTTCAGTCAGCTGGTCTTTCTATAAAATAACATATGACCTGCCATACTGTCCTTCAGTCAGCTGGTCTTTCTATAAAATAACATATGACCTGCCATACTGTCCTTCAGTCAGCTGGTCTTTCTATAAAATAACATATGACCTGCCATACTGTCCTTCAGTCAGCTGGTCTTTCTATAAAATAACATATGACCTGCCATACTGTCCTTCAGTCAGCTGGTCTTTCTATAAAATAACATATGACCTGCATACTGTCCTTCAGTCAGCTGGTCTTTCTATAAAATAACATATGATCTGCCATACTGTCCTTCAGTCAGCTGGTCTTTCTACTTCTATAAAATAACATATGACCTGCCATACTGTCCTTCAGTCAGCTGGTCTTTCTATAAAATAACATGACCTACCATACTGTCCTTCAGTCAGCTGGTCTTTCTACTCCTATAAAATAACATATGACCTGCCATACTGTCCTTCAGTCAGCTGGTCTTTCTACTCCTATAAAATAACATATGACCTGCCGTACTGTCCTTCAGTCAGCTGGTCTTTCTACTTCTATAAAATAACATATGACCTGCCATACTGTCCTTCAGTCAGCTGGTCTTTCTATTCCTATAAAATAACATATGACCTGCCATACTGTCCTTCAGTCAGCTGGTCTTTCTATAAAATAACATATGACCTGCCATACTGTCCTTCAGTCAGCTGGTCTTTCTATAAAATAACATATGACCTGCCGTACTGTCCTTCAGTCAGCTGGTCTTTCTACTTCTATAAAATAACATATGACCTGCCATACTGTCCTTCAGTCAGCTGGTCTTTCTATAAAATAACATATGACCTGCCATACTGTCCTTCAGTCAGCTGGTCTTTCTACTCCTATAAAATAACATATGACCTGCCATACTGTCCTTCAGTCAGCTGGTCTTTCTACTCCTATAAAATAACATATGACCTGCCATACTGTCCTTCAGTCAGCTGGTCTTTCTATAAAATAACATATGACCTGCCATACTGTCCTTCAGTCAGCTGGTCTTTCTATAAAATAACATATGACCTGCCATACTGTCCTTCAGTCAGCTGGTCTTTCTATAAAATAACATATGACCTGCCATACTGTCCTTCAGTCAGCTGGTCTTTCTACTCCTATAAAATAACATATGACCTGCCATACTGTCCTTCAGTCAGCTGGTCTTTCTACTCCTATAAAATAACATATGACCTGCCATACTGTCCTTCAGTCAGCTGGTCTTTCTATAAAATAACATATGACCTGCCATACTGTCCTTCAGTCAGCTGGTCTTTCTATAAAATAACATATGACCTGCCATACTGTCCTTCAGTCAGCTGGTCTTTCTATAAAATAACATATGACCTGCCATACTGTCCTTCAGTCAGCTGGTCTTTCTATAAAATAACATATGACCTGCATACTGTCCTTCAGTCAGCTGGTCTTTCTATAAAATAACATATGATCTGCCATACTGTCCTTCAGTCAGCTGGTCTTTCTACTTCTATAAAATAACATATGACCTGCCATACTGTCCTTCAGTCAGCTGGTCTTTCTATAAAATAACATGACCTACCATACTGTCCTTCAGTCAGCTGGTCTTTCTACTCCTATAAAATAACATATGACCTGCCATACTGTCCTTCAGTCAGCTGGTCTTTCTACTCCTATAAAATAACATATGACCTGCCGTACTGTCCTTCAGTCAGCTGGTCTTTCTACTTCTATAAAATAACATATGACCTGCCATACTGTCCTTCAGTCAGCTGGTCTTTCTATTCCTATAAAATAACATATGACCTGCCATACTGTCCTTCAGTCAGCTGGTCTTTCTACTTCTATAAAATAACATATGACCTGCCATACTGTCCTTCAGTCAGCTGGTCTTTCTATAAAATAACATGACCTACCATACTGTCCTTCAGTCAGCTGGTCTTTCTACTCCTATAAAATAACATATGACCTGCCATACTGTCCTTCAGTCAGCTGGTCTTTCTACTCCTATAAAATAACATATGACCTGCCGTACTGTCCTTCAGTCAGCTGGTCTTTCTACTTCTATAAAATAACATATGACCTGCCATACTGTCCTTCAGTCAGCTGGTCTTTCTATTCCTATAAAATAACATATGACCTGCCATACTGTCCTTCAGTCAGCTGGTCTTTCTATTCCTATAAAATAACATATGACCTGCCATACTGTCCTTCAGTCAGCTGGTCTTTCTATTAAATAACATATGACCTGCCATACTGTCCTTCAGTCAGCTGGTCTTTCTATAAAATAACATATGACCTGCTATACTGTCCTTCAGTCAGCTGGTCTTTCTATAAAATAACAGGACCTACCATACTGTCCTTCAGTCAGCTGGTCTTTCTACTCCTATAAAATAACATATGACCTGCCATACTGTCCTTCAGTCAGCTGGTCTTTCTACTCCTATAAAATAACATATGACCTGCCGTACTGTCCTTCAGTCAGCTGGTCTTTCTACTTCTATAAAATAACATATGACCTGCCATACTGTCCTTCAGTCAGCTGGTCTTTCTATTCCTATAAAATAACATATGACCTGCCATACTGTCCTTCAGTCAGCTGGTCTTTCTATAAAATAACATATGACCTGCCATACTGTCCTTCAGTCAGCTGGTCTTTCTATAAAATAACATATGACCTGCCATACTGTCCTTCAGTCAGCTGGTCTTTCTACTCCTATAAAATAACATATGACCTGCCATACTGTCCTTCAGTCAGCTGGTCTTTCTACTCCTATAAAATAACATATGACCTGCCATACTGTCCTTCAGTCAGCTGGTCTTTCTATAAAATAACATATGACCTGCCATACTGTCCTTCAGTCAGCTGGTCTTTCTATAAAATAACATATGACCTGCCATACTGTCCTTCAGTCAGCTGGTCTTTCTATAAAATAACATATGACCTGCCATACTGTCCTTCAGTCAGCTGGTCTTTCTATAAAATAACATATGACCTGCCATACTGTCCTTCAGTCAGCTGGTCTTTCTATAAAATAACATATGACCTGCATACTGTCCTTCAGTCAGCTGGTCTTTCTACTCCTATAAAATAACATATGACCTGCCATACTGTCCTTCAGTCAGCTGGTCTTTCTACTCCTATAAAATAACATATGACCTGCCGTACTGTCCTTCAGTCAGCTGGTCTTTCTACTTCTATAAAATAACATATGACCTGCCATACTGTCCTTCAGTCAGCTGGTCTTTCTATTCCTATAAAATAACATATGACCTGCCATACTGTCCTTCAGTCAGCTGGTCTTTCTATTAAATAACATATGACCTGCCATACTGTCCTTCAGTCAGCTGGTCTTTCTATAAAATAACATATGACCTGCCATACTGTCCTTCAGTCAGCTGGTCTTTCTATAAAATAACATGACCTACCATACTGTCCTTCAGTCAGCTGGTCTTTCTACTCCTATAAAATAACATATGACCTGCCATACTGTCCTTCAGTCAGCTGGTCTTTCTACTCCTATAAAATAACATATGACCTGCCGTACTGTCCTTCAGTCAGCTGGTCTTTCTACTTCTATAAAATAACATATGACCTGCCATACTGTCCTTCAGTCAGCTGGTCTTTCTATTCCTATAAAATAACATATGACCTGCCATACTGTCCTTCAGTCAGCTGGTCTTTCTATAAAATAACATATGACCTGCCATACTGTCCTTCAGTCAGCTGGTCTTTCTATAAAATAACATATGACCTGCCATACTGTCCTTCAGTCAGCTGGTCTTTCTACTCCTATAAAATAACATATGACCTGCCATACTGTCCTTCAGTCAGCTGGTCTTTCTACTCCTATAAAATAACATATGACCTGCCATACTGTCCTTCAGTCAGCTGGTCTTTCTATAAAATAACATATGACCTGCCATACTGTCCTTCAGTCAGCTGGTCTTTCTATAAAATAACATATGACCTGCCATACTGTCCTTCAGTCAGCTGGTCTTTCTATAAAATAACATATGACCTGCCATACTGTCCTTCAGTCAGCTGGTCTTTCTACTCCTATAAAATAACATATGACCTGCCATACTGTCCTTCAGTCAGCTGGTCTTTCTACTCCTATAAAATAACATATGACCTGCCATACTGTCCTTCAGTCAGCTGGTCTTTCTATAAAATAACATATGACCTGCCATACTGTCCTTCAGTCAGCTGGTCTTTCTATAAAATAACATATGACCTGCCATACTGTCCTTCAGTCAGCTGGTCTTTCTATAAAATAACATATGACCTGCCATACTGTCCTTCAGTCAGCTGGTCTTTCTATAAAATAACATATGACCTGCCATACTGTCCTTCAGTCAGCTGGTCTTTCTATAAAATAACATATGACCTGCATACTGTCCTTCAGTCAGCTGGTCTTTCTACTCCTATAAAATAACATATGACCTGCCATACTGTCCTTCAGTCAGCTGGTCTTTCTACTCCTATAAAATAACATATGACCTGCCGTACTGTCCTTCAGTCAGCTGGTCTTTCTACTTCTATAAAATAACATATGACCTGCCATACTGTCCTTCAGTCAGCTGGTCTTTCTATTCCTATAAAATAACATATGACCTGCCATACTGTCCTTCAGTCAGCTGGTCTTTCTATAAAATAACATATGACCTGCCATACTGTCCTTCAGTCAGCTGGTCTTTCTATAAAATAACATATGACCTGCCGTACTGTCCTTCAGTCAGCTGGTCTTTCTACTCCTATAAAATAACATATGACCTGCCATACTGTCCTTCAGTCAGCTGGTCTTTCTACTCCTATAAAATAACATATGACCTGCCGTACTGTCCTTCAGTCAGCTGGTCTTTCTACTTCTATAAAATAACATATGACCTGCCATACTGTCCTTCAGTCAGCTGGTCTTTCTATTCCTATAAAATAACATATGACCTGCCATACTGTCCTTCAGTCAGCTGGTCTTTCTATTAAATAACATATGACCTGCCATACTGTCCTTCAGTCAGCTGGTCTTTCTATAAAATAACATATGACCTGCCATACTGTCCTTCAGTCAGCTGGTCTTTCTATAAAATAACATGACCTACCATACTGTCCTTCAGTCAGCTGGTCTTTCTACTCCTATAAAATAACATATGACCTGCCGTACTGTCCTTCAGTCAGCTGGTCTTTCTACTTCTATAAAATAACATATGACCTGCCATACTGTCCTTCAGTCAGCTGGTCTTTCTATTCCTATAAAATAACATATGACCTGCCATACTGTCCTTCAGTCAGCTGGTCTTTCTATTAAATAACATATGACCTGCCATACTGTCCTTCAGTCAGCTGGTCTTTCTATAAAATAACATATGACCTGCCATACTGTCCTTCAGTCAGCTGGTCTTTCTATAAAATAACATGACCTACCATACTGTCCTTCAGTCAGCTGGTCTTTCTACTCCTATAAAATAACATATGACCTGCCATACTGTCCTTCAGTCAGCTGGTCTTTCTACTCCTATAAAATAACATATGACCTGCCGTACTGTCCTTCAGTCAGCTGGTCTTTCTACTTCTATAAAATAACATATGACCTGCCATACTGTCCTTCAGTCAGCTGGTCTTTCTATTCCTATAAAATAACATATGACCTGCCATACTGTCCTTCAGTCAGCTGGTCTTTCTATAAAATAACATATGACCTGCCATACTGTCCTTCAGTCAGCTGGTCTTTCTATAAAATAACATATGACCTGCCATACTGTCCTTCAGTCAGCTGGTCTTTCTACTCCTATAAAATAACATATGACCTGCCATACTGTCCTTCAGTCAGCTGGTCTTTCTACTCCTATAAAATAACATATGACCTGCCATACTGTCCTTCAGTCAGCTGGTCTTTCTATAAAATAACATATGACCTGCCATACTGTCCTTCAGTCAGCTGGTCTTTCTATAAAATAACATATGACCTGCCATACTGTCCTTCAGTCAGCTGGTCTTTCTATAAAATAACATATGACCTGCCATACTGTCCTTCAGTCAGCTGGTCTTTCTACTCCTATAAAATAACATATGACCTGCCATACTGTCCTTCAGTCAGCTGGTCTTTCTACTCCTATAAAATAACATATGACCTGCCATACTGTCCTTCAGTCAGCTGGTCTTTCTACTCCTATAAAATAACATATGACCTGCCATACTGTCCTTCAGTCAGCTGGTCTTTCTATAAAATAACATATGACCTGCCATACTGTCCTTCAGTCAGCTGGTCTTTCTATAAAATAACATATGACCTGCCATACTGTCCTTCAGTCAGCTGGTCTTTCTATAAAATAACATATGACCTGCCATACTGTCCTTCAGTCAGCTGGTCTTTCTATAAAATAACATATGACCTGCCATACTGTCCTTCAGTCAGCTGGTCTTTCTATAAAATAACATATGACCTGCATACTGTCCTTCAGTCAGCTGGTCTTTCTACTCCTATAAAATAACATATGACCTGCCATACTGTCCTTCAGTCAGCTGGTCTTTCTACTCCTATAAAATAACATATGACCTGCCGTACTGTCCTTCAGTCAGCTGGTCTTTCTACTTCTATAAAATAACATATGACCTGCCATACTGTCCTTCAGTCAGCTGGTCTTTCTATTCCTATAAAATAACATATGACCTGCCATACTGTCCTTCAGTCAGCTGGTCTTTCTATAAAATAACATATGACCTGCCATACTGTCCTTCAGTCAGCTGGTCTTTCTATAAAATAACATATGACCTGCCGTACTGTCCTTCAGTCAGCTGGTCTTTCTACTTCTATAAAATAACATATGACCTGCCATACTGTCCTTCAGTCAGCTGGTCTTTCTATAAAATAACATATGACCTGCCATACTGTCCTTCAGTCAGCTGGTCTTTCTACTCCTATAAAATAACATATGACCTGCCATACTGTCCTTCAGTCAGCTGGTCTTTCTACTCCTATAAAATAACATATGACCTGCCATACTGTCCTTCAGTCAGCTGGTCTTTCTATAAAATAACATATGACCTGCCATACTGTCCTTCAGTCAGCTGGTCTTTCTATAAAATAACATATGACCTGCCATACTGTCCTTCAGTCAGCTGGTCTTTCTATAAAATAACATATGACCTGCCATACTGTCCTTCAGTCAGCTGGTCTTTCTATAAAATAACATATGACCTGCCATACTGTCCTTCAGTCAGCTGGTCTTTCTATAAAATAACATATGACCTGCATACTGTCCTTCAGTCAGCTGGTCTTTCTATAAAATAACATATGATCTGCCATACTGTCCTTCAGTCAGCTGGTCTTTCTACTTCTATAAAATAACATATGACCTGCCATACTGTCCTTCAGTCAGCTGGTCTTTCTATAAAATAACATGACCTACCATACTGTCCTTCAGTCAGCTGGTCTTTCTATTCCTATAAAATAACATATGACCTGCCATACTGTCCTTCAGTCAGCTGGTCTTTCTACTTCTATAAAATAACATATGACCTGCCATACTGTCCTTCAGTCAGCTGGTCTTTCTATAAAATAACATGACCTACCATACTGTCCTTCAGTCAGCTGGTCTTTCTACTCCTATAAAATAACATATGACCTGCCATACTGTCCTTCAGTCAGCTGGTCTTTCTACTTCTATAAAATAACATATGACCTGCATACTGTCCTTCAGTCAGCTGGTCTTTCTATAAAATAACATATGACCTGCCATACTGTCCTTCAGTCAGCTGGTCTTTCTATAAAATAACATATGACCTGCCATACTGTCCTTCAGTCAGCTGGTCTTTCTATAAAATAACATATGACCTGCCATACTGTCCTTCAGTCAGCTGGTCTTTCTACTTCTTTAAAACAGTTATGACGGTTATTTTATTTATTTAGTTGTGTACACGGGAACTCTGTGTATATGACTGTGTGTGTATATACCTCTGTTTGTCCCCTCCCAGGCGGACTGGAGACATGACCAATCGTCTCTGCCTCCAGGCTGGCCCACAGCAGGCAACATAGACATCAGAGGGTTTGGTCTGCGATACAGAGAGGACCAGGAACTGGCAGTACGCAACATCACCGTAGCCATCCACGGAGGAGAGAAGGTATGTGATGGGGGGTACGGGCTGCGTGATGGGGGATTAGGCTACGTGACGGGGGATTAGGCTACGTGACGGGGGATTAGGCTACGTGACGGGGGTTTAGGCTACGTGACGGGGGTGTGACGGGGGATTAGGCCGCGTGACGGGGGATTAGGCCGCGTGACGGGGGATTAGGCCGCGTGACGGGGGATTAGGCCGCGTGACGGGGGATTAGGCCGCGTGACGGGGGATTAGGCCGCGTGACGGGGGATTAGGCCGCGTGACGGGGGATTAGGCCGCGTGACGGGGGATTAGGCCGCGTGACGGGGGATTAGGCCGCGTGACGGGTGTTAGATGGGGATTAGGCCGCGTGACGGGTGTTAGATGGGGATTAGGCCGCGTGACGGGTGTTAGATGGGGATTAGGCCGCGTGACGGGTGTTAGATGGGGATTAGGCCGCGTGACAGATGGGGATTAGGCCGCGTGACAGATGGGGATTAGGCCGCGTGACGGGTGTTAGATGGGGATTAGGCCGCGTGACGGGTGTTAGATGGGGATTAGGCCGCGTGACGGGAGGGGATTAGGCCGCGTGACGGGAGGGGATTAGGCCGCGTGACGGGAGGGGATTAGGCCGCGTGACGGGAGGGGATTAGGCCGCGTGACGGGAGGGGATTAGCCTGCGTGACGGGGGATTAGCCTGCGTGACGGGGGATTAGCCTGCGTGACGGGGGTATAGTATGATGGGTATAGTAGGTCGTACAGGAGCAGGGTAGTGACTGTTGTTGTTCCAGGTGGGTATTGTAGGTCATACAGGAGCAGGGTAGTGACTGTTGTTGTTGTTCCAGGTGGGTATAGTAGGTCGTACAGGAGCAGGGTAGTGACTGTTGTTGTTCCAGGTGGGTATAGTAGGTCGTACAGGAGCAGGGTAGTGACTGTTGTTGTTGTTCCAGGTGGGTATAGTAGGTCGTACAGGAGCAGGGAAGAGACTGTTGTTGTTGTTGTACCAGGTGGGTATAGTTGGTCGTACAGGAGCAGGGTAGTGACTGTTGTTGTTGTTCCAGGTGGGTATAGTTGGTCGTACAGGAGCAGGGTAGTGACTGTTGTTGTTGTTCCAGGTGGGTATAGTAGGTCGTACAGGAGCAGGGAAGTCCTCTCTGACTCTAGGATTGTTCCGCATCATCGAGGCGTGTGAGGGAGAGATTCATATCGATGGAGTTAACATCGCTACGCTGGGTCTCCATGAACTCCGCTCCAGGATCACCATCATACCACAGGTACACACCCACGGCCCATACAGACACACTCAAACTGACCCACACTCTTCTGGAAACATGTTATATTTAAAATATCTTTATTTATCCTCTCCCTCCCTCACCCCTCTCTCCCTCTCTTCTTCCTCCTTTCCCTCTCTCCCCCTTCTCTCTCTCCCCCTCCCCCTCATGGCTCTCCCCCCCTCCTCCCTCCCCCTCCAGGATCCAGTGTTGTTCTCTGGGTCTCTGAGGATGAATCTGGACCCCTTCGATGGCTACTCTGATGAGGAGGTGTGGAGAGCCCTGGAGCTCTCCCATCTCAAGAGCTTTGTGTCGGGCCTGCCGGACAAACTCAACCACGAGTGTTCAGAGGGAGGAGAGAACCTCAGGTACACAAGGCAACATAGGCCTACCTACACCATACATAGGTCTACATACACCATATATAGGCCTACATAGCATTACATACACACACACAGCTTCTGGTTCGCTCTCTCTCGTCCTTCTCTCCTCTTCTTACCTCTCTCCTCCTCTCCTTACCTCTGTCCTCTCTCCTTTCCTCTCTCCTCCTCTCCTTACCTCTGTCCTCTCTCCTTACCTCTCTCCTTCTCGTTTCTTACCTCTCTCTCTCTCATTAACATAATCTCTCTCCAGTCTGGGTCAGCGCCAGCTGGTGTGTCTGGCCCGAGCCCTCCTGAGGAAGACGAAGATCTTGGTTCTGGATGAGGCCACGGCTGCTGTGGACCTGGAGACAGACAACCTGATCCAGTCCACCATCAGAACCCAGTTTGATGACTGCACTGTCCTGACCATCGCACACAGACTCAATACTATCATGGACTACACCAGGTAATATATAGACTGACTCAGTACTATCACAGACTACATCAGGTAATATATAGACTGACTCAGTACTATCACAGACTACATCAGGTAATATATAGACTGACTCAGTACTATCACAGACTACATCAGGTAATATATAGACTGACTCAGTACTATCACAGACTACACCAGGTAATATATAGACTGACTCAGTACTATCACAGACTACACCAGGTAATATATAGACTGACTCAGTACTATCACAGACTACACCAGGTAATATATAGACTGACTCAGTACTATCACGGACTACACCAGGTAATATATAGACTGACTCAATACTATCATGGACTACACCAGGTAATATATAGACTGACTCAATACTATCATGGACTACACCAGGTAATATATAGACTGACTCAATACTATCATGGACTACACCAGGTAATATATAGACTGACTCAATACTATCATGGGCTACACCAGGTAATATATAGACTGACTCAATACTATCATGGACTACACCAGGTAATATATGAAAACACAGACACCTGGTCTTTCTCTCTCTCATCTCTCTCTCTCCTCCCTTCAGAGTGCTGGTCCTGGATAAAGGGGAGATGGCAGAGTTTGACTCTCCCTCCACTCTCATCACCAAGAGAGGAATCTTCTACAAGATGGCTAAAGACTCTGGACTGGTCTGAGTGGGCGAACGGGAGAGGACAGGTTGCTTAAAGACAACATCCCTCCTTACAGAGAACTCCTCCTCCAACCCCCTCTTCCTCTCCTCCGATCGGGAGGCTGTGCAGGGAAGAGGTAGCAGAGAGCGAGAGAGGAGATTTATAAGGATTTCAATGATTTCAAAGTGTGTATAAATTATGGGAGCACTCTACCTCCACTCCTTCCTCCCTCTACTTCTCCCTCCATCCCTCCCTCTACTTCTCCCTCCATCCCTCCCTCTACTTCTCCCTCCATCCATCCATCCATCCCTCCCTCTACTTCTCCCTCCATCCCTCCCTCTACTTCTCCATCCCTCCCTCCACCCCTCCCTCCTCTTCTCCCTCCCTCCCTCCATCCATCCATCCATCCATCTCTCCCTCCATCCCTCCCTCCTCTTCTCCCTCCATCCCTCCCTCTACTTCTCTCTCCTCTTCTCCCTCCATCCCTCCCTCCTCTTCTCCCTCCATCCCTCCCTCCCTCTTCTCCCTCCCTCCATCCCTCCCTCCTCTTCTCCCTCCATCCCTCCCTCTACTTCTCCCTCCTCTTCTCCCTCCATCCATCCCTCCCTCCTCTTCTCCCTCCATCCATCCCTCCTCTTCTCCCTCCATCCATCCATCCATCCATCTCTCCCTCCCTCTACTACAGAATATGTCAAGGATTCACTCCACTGAACCTGATGCTGCTGCTTCTCCAGGACAAATCCCTTCTGTTACTCATCCCTCCCTTAACTAAAGACTTCTCCAGGACAAATCCCTTCTGTTACTCATCCCTCCCTTAACTAAAGACTTCTCCAGGACAAATCCCTCCTGTTACTCCTCCCTCCCTCCCTTAACTAAAGACTTCTCCAGGACAAATCCCTCCTGTTACTCCTCCCTCCTCCCTCCCTTAACTAAAGACTTCTCCAGGACAAATCCCTTCTGTTACTCATCCCTCCCTTAACTAAAGACTTCTCCAGGACAAATCCCTTCTGTTACTCATCCCTCCCTTAACTAAAGACTTCTCCAGGACAAATCCCTTCTGTTACCCCTCCCTCCCTCCCTTAACTAAAGACTTCTCCAGGACAAATCCCTCCTGTTACTCCTCCCTCCATCCCTCCTGTTACTCCTCCCTCCATCCCTCCCTTAACTAAAGACTTCTCCAGGACAAATCCCTTCCAACAACTCTTACTGTTTCTCCCAAACTCTGTTTGTTCAACTCTCCTTTAAACGGGTGTCTGGATGTTTTCAAGATTCCCTTCATCTTGCAGAATTTGTGGGAAGTCAGAAGGCCATCGGATCTGCTCTCCTCCGTCAAACAGACTCAAAATACCACCTAGGTTTTTTTATTTTTAAATGGGCATTGTGTGCTTTTGTAGATGTACTCTGTTAAGAGACTATAAAAGACTCATTTTTGTTTTGTCTCTGCCCCAGTTTGCCTTTATTGCCATCAGAGGAAAGAATCAGAATATTCTGATTTTTTTTCTATCCAATGTAACTGGAATGTTCTGAATTGTTCTCCTCAACGGAACCAGAATGTTCTAGTGTGTTCCTTCCAACAGAACCGGAATGTTCTCATCTGTTCTTTCCAAGGGAACCAGAATGTTCTGATCTTTTCTCTCTAATAGAACCGGGTGGACTAGGTTGAATATTTATTTGACAGACAGTGCAATATTATTCCCCACAGGGAGTGAGTGAATGGATATCTGTCCAATCACAGACGCCGGCTGTTGAAACCTGTCCCATCAGTCAGATCCCGCCCCCCTCTATGTTGAGTACTGTTAAAGAGAGTGAGGTCACCCACCCTTGACCTCTGCCTGGGTGGCCTTTGACCCTTGACCTCCCAGATGCTGCTTTCCATAGTGCCACACCTCAAACGGCATCCTACACAACACTTCTCTTGACCCAAGCCCTGCGTTGCAGTCTGTTGTCTGTAACCTATAACTAGTCTAGGGAGAGACCTGTTGTCTGTAACCAGTAACTAGTCTAGGGAGAGACCTGTTGTCTGTAACCTATAACTAGTCTAGGGAGAGACCTGTTGTCTTTAACCTATAACTAGTCTAGGGAGAGACCTGTTGTCTGTAACCAGTAACTAGTCTAGGGAGAGACCTGTTGTCTGTAACCTATAACTAGTCTAGGGAGAGACCTGTTGTCTGTAACCAGTAACTAGTCTAGGGAGAGACCTGTTGTCTGTAACCTATAACTAGTCTAGGGAGAGACCTGTTGTCTGTAACCTATAACTAGTCTAGGGAGAGACCTGTTGTCTGTAACCAGTAACTAGTCTAGGGAGAGACCTGTTGTCTGTAACCAGTAACTAGTCTAGGGAGAGACCTGTTGTCTGTAACCTATAACTAGTCTAGGGAGAGACCTGTTGTCTGTAACCTATAACTAGTCTAGGGAGAGACCTGTTGTCTGTAACCAGTAACTAGTCTAGGGAGAGACCTGTTGTCTGTAACCAGTAACTAGTCTAGGGAGAGACCTGTTGTCTGTAACCAGTAACTAGTCTAGGGAGAGACCTGTTGTCTGTAACCAGTAACTAGTCTAGGGAGAGACCTGTTGTCTGTAACCTATAACTAGTCTAGGGAGAGACCTGTTGTCTGTAACTAGTCTAGGGAGAGACCTGTTGTCTGTAACCTATAACTAGTCTAGGGAGAGACCTGTTGTCTGTAACCAGTAACTAGTCTTGGGAGAGACCTGTTGTCTGTAACTAGTCTAGGGAGAGACCTGTTGTCTGTAACTAGTCTAGGGAGAGACCTGTTGTCTGTAACTAGTCTAGGGAGAGACCTGTTGTCTGTAACTAGTCTAGGGAGAGACTGTTGTCTGTAACTAGTCTAGGGAGAGACCTTGTCTGTACTGTCTAGGATACCTGTGTCCTGTAACAGTCTAGGGAGAGACCTTTGTCTGTAACTAGTCTAGGGAGAGACCTGTTGTCTGTAACTAGTCTAGGGAGAGACCTGTTGTCTGTAACTATCAGGGAGAGACCTGTTGTCTGTAACTAGTCTAGGGGAGAGACCTGTTGTCTGTAACCTATAACTAGTCTAGGGAGAGACCTGTTGTCTGTAACCAGTAACTAGTCTTGAGAGAGACCTGTTGTCTGTAACTAGTCTAGGGAGAGACCTGTTGTCTGTAACTAGTCTAGGGAGAGACCTGTTGTCTGTAACTAGTCTAGGGAGAGACCTGTTGTCTGTTAACTAGTCTAGGGAGAGACCTGTTGTCTGTAACTGTCTAGGGAGAGACCTGTTGTCTGTAACTAGTCTAGGGAGAGACCTGTTGTCTGTAACTAGTCTAGGGAGAGACCTGTTGTCTGTAACTAGTCTAGGGAGAGACCTGTTGTCTGTAACTAGTCTAGGGAGAGACCTGTTGTCTGTAACTAGTCTAGGGAGAGACCTGTTGTCTGTAACTAGTCTAGGGAGAGACCTGTTGTCTGTAACTAGTCTGGGAGAGACCTGTTGTCTGTAACTAGTCTAGGGAGAGACCTGTTGTCTGTAACTAGTCTAGGGAGAGACCTGTTGTCTGTAACTAGTCTAGGGAGAGACCTGTTGTCTGTAACTAGTCTAGGGAGAGACCTGTTGTCTGTAACTAGTCTAGGGAGAGACCTGTTGTCTGTAACTAGTCTAGGGAGAGACCTGTTGTCTGTAACTAGTCTAGGGAGAGACCTGTTGTCTGTAACTAGTCTAGGGAGAGACCTGTTGTCTGTAAACTAGTCTAGGGAGAGACCTGTTGTCTGTAACTAGTCTAGGGAGAGACCTGTTGTCTGTAACTAGTCTAGGAGAGACCTGTTGTCTGTAACTAGTCTAGGGAGAGACCTGTTGTCTGTAACTAGTCTAGGGAGAGACCTGTTGTCTGTAACTAGTCTAGGGAGAGACCTGTTGTCTGTAACTAGTCTAGGGAGAGACCTGTTGTCTGTAACTAGTCTAGGGAGAGACCTGTTGTCTGTAACTAGTCTAGGGAGAGACCTGTTGTCTGTAACTAGTCTAGGGAGAGACCTGTTGTCTGTAACTAGTCTAGGGAGAGACCTGTTGTCTGTAACTAGTCTAGGGAGAGACCTGTTGTCTGTAACTAGTCTAGGGAGAGACCTGTTGTCTGTAACTAGTCTAGGGAGAGACCTGTTGTCTGTAACTAGTCTAGGGAGAGACCTGTTGTCTGTAACTAGTCTAGGGAGAGACCTGTTGTCTGTAACTAGTCTAGGGAGAGACCTGTTGTCTGTAACTAGTCTAGGGAGAGACCTGGCTGGCTTTAAACCTGCTTTATTTAAATGAATGTAATACACATTATTATATCCTTCTGGCTAAATCCAAAATGGCACCCTAAATGACCAGTTCAAAAGTAGTGCACTACCATAGTGCTCTGATCAGAAGTAGTGCACTTTATAGGGAACAGGGTGTCATTTGGGCCAAATATAGGATCATTTGACTGTAGCCTTCTGCGTTCAGCAGAGACCACGTTTTCCTTGTTGCCACTTTATCTGTTGGTTAGTAGGTGCTATTATATTATTGAACCTCTGGAGCCATACGCTATTGGGTTAGTCAGGCTGATCAATACGCTATTGGGTTAGTCAGGCTGATCAATACGCTATTGGGTTAGTCAGGCTGATCAATACGCCATTGGGTTAGTCAGGCTGATCAATACGCTATTGGGTTAGTCAGGCTGATCAATACGCTATTGGGTTAGTCAGGCTGATCAACAAGTCTCATACGCTATTGGGTTAGTCAGGCTGATCAGCAAGTCTCATACGCTATTGGGTTAGTCAGGCTGATCAATACGCTATTGGGTTAGTCAGGCTGATCAATACGCTATTGGGTTAGTCAGGCTGATCAATACGCTATTGGGTTAGTCAGGCTGATCAATACGCTATTGGGTTAGTCAGGCTGATCAATACGCTATTGGGTTAGTCAGGCTGATCAATACGCTATTGGGTTAGTCAGGCTGATCAATACGCTATTGGGTTAGTCAGGCTGATCAATACGCTATTGGGTTAGTCAGGCTGATCAATACGCTATTGGGTTAGTCAGGCTGATCAATACGCTATTGGGTTAGTCAGGCTGATCAGCAAGTCTCAATGAGGTGTTGGGTTAGTCAGGCTGATCAGCAAGTCTCAATACGCTATTGGGTTAGTCAGGCTGATCAGCAAGTCTCAATAAGGTATTGGGTTAGTCAGGCTGATCAGCAAGTCTCAATACGCTATTGGGTTAGTCAGGCTGATCAACAAGTCTCAATAAGGTATTGGGTTAGTCAGGCTGATCAGCAAGTCTCAATGAGGTGTTGGGTTAGTCAGGCTGATCAACAAGTCTCAATGAGGTGTTGGGATCAACAAGTCTCAATAAGGTGTTGTGTTAGTCAGGCTGATCAGCAAGTCTCAATAAGGTGTTGGGTTAGTCAGGCTGATCAACAAGTCTCAATAAGGTGTTGGGTTAGTCAGGCTGATCAGCAAGTCTCAATAAGGTGTTGGGTTAGTCAGGCTGATCAACAAGTCTCAATGAGGTGTTGGGATCAACAAGTCTCAATAAGGTGTTGTGTTAGTCAGGCTGATCAACAAGTCTCAATGAGGTGTTGGGTTAGTCAGGCTGATCAACAAGTCTCAATAAGGTATTGGGTTAGTCAGGCTGATCAACAAGTCTCAATAAGGTATTGGGTTAGTCAGGCTGATCAACAAGTCTCAATGAGGTGTTGGGTTAGTCAGGCTGATCAACAAGTCTCAATGAGGTGTTGGGTTAGTCAGGCTGATCAGCAAGTCTCAATGAGGTGTTGGGTTAGTCAGGCTGATCAGCAAGTCTCAATGAGGTGTTGGGTTAGTCAGGCTGATCAACAAGTCTCAATGAGGTGTTGGGATCAACAAGTCTCAATACGCTATTGGGTTAGTCAGGCTGATCAGCAAGTCTCAATAAGGTGTTGGGTTAGTCAGGCTGATCAGCAAGTCTCAATGATGTGTTGGGTTAGTCAGGCTGATCAGCAAGTCTCAATGAGGTGTTGGGTTAGTCAGGCTGATCAGCAAGTCTCAATGAGGTGTTGGGTTAGTCAGGCTGATCAGCAAGTCTCAATGAGGTGTTGGGTTAGTCAGGCTGATCAACAAGTCTCAATAAGGTATTGGGTTAGTCAGGCTGATCAGCAAGTCTCAATGAGGTGTTGTGTTAGTCAGGCTGATCAGCAAGTCTCAATGAGGTGTTGGGTTAGTCAGGCTGATCAACAAGTCTCAATAAGGTGTTGTGTTAGTCAGGCTGATCAGCAAGTCTCAATGAGGTGTTGGGTTAGTCAGGCTGATCAGCAAGTCTCAATGAGGTGTTGGGATCAACAAGTCTCAATACGCTATTGGGTTAGTCAGGCTGATCAGCAAGTCTCAATAAGGTGTTGGGTTAGTCAGGCTGATCAGCAAGTCTCAATAAGGTTTTGGGTTAGTCAGGCTGATCAGCAAGTCTCAATGATGTGTTGGGTTAGTCAGGCTGATCAGCAAGTCTCAATGAGGTGTTGGGTTAGTCAGGCTGATCAGCAAGTCTCAATGAGGTGTTGGGTTAGTCAGGCTGATCAACAAGTCTCAATGAGGTGTTGGGTTAGTCAGGCTGATCAACAAGTCTCAATAAGGTATTGGGTTAGTCAGGCTGATCAACAAGTCTCAATAAGGTATTGGGTTAGTCAGGCTGATCAGAAAGTCTCAATGAGGTGTTGGGTTAGTCAGGCTGATCAACAAGTCTCAATGAGGTGTTGGGATCAACAAGTCTCAATAAGGTGTTGTGTTAGTCAGGCTGATCAACAAGTCTCAATGAGGTGTTGGGTTAGTCAGGCTGATCAACAAGTCTCAATAAGGTATTGGGTTAGTCAGGCTGATCAACAAGTCTCAATAAGGTATTGGGTTAGTCAGGCTGATCAACAAGTCTCAATGAGGTGTTGGGTTAGTCAGGCTGATCAACAAGTCTCAATGAGGTGTTGGGATCAACAAGTCTCAATAAGGTGTTGTGTTAGTCAGGCTGATCAACAAGTCTCAATAAGGTATTGGGTTAGTCAGGCTGATCAACAAGTCTCAATAAGGTGTTGGGCTAGTCAGGCTGATCAGCAAGTCTCAATGAGGTGTTGGGTTAGTCAGGCTGATCAAGTCTCAATAAGGTTTTGGGTTAGTCAGGCTGATCAACAAGTCTAAATAAGGTTTTGGGTTAGTCAGGCTGATCAGCAAGTCTCAATAAGGTGTTGGGTTAGTCAGGCTGATCAGCAAGTCTCAAGCCTCAAACACCTTAGTAATATATTCTGTCTATGGACTCATGCTACTCATGAGGGGGGGGGGGACCCAAATGGCAACTCATTCTACATTTGACCGGGGCCCATATGGGGGGATAGGAAGTCATTAATGACCAGGGCCCATATGGGGGGATAGGAAGTCATTAATGACCAGGGCCCATATAGGGGGGATAGGAAGTCATTAATGACCAGGGCCCATAAAGGGGGAATAGGAAGTCATTAATGACCATGGCCCATATGGGGGGATAGGAAGTCATTAATGACCAGGGCCCATATGGGGGGATAGGAAGTCATTAATGACCAGGGCCCATATAGGGGGAATAGTGTCCCATTAGAGATGCAGCTTTTCACTGGGACATCCAGTGACTACAGCAGGTGTGTTGTCTGAAGATGGAGCCAGTAGCAGCCTACTGGGCCTACGCTTTGATGTCGCTCTCCTGTGGCATTACTTCTTTATTTGAGCCTAGGTTTTATTTGATATAAATCAAGGAGACGTGCTTTTGATTTGTCTGTTGAGTGTAAGGGGTTGTCCCCAAATGTCACCCTATTCCCTATGTAGTGCACTCCTATGGGCCCTTTTCCCTATGTAGTGCACTACTATGGGCCCTATTCCCTATGTAGTGCGCTACTATGGTCCCTATTCCCTATGTAGTGCGCTACTATGGTCCCTATTCCCTATGTAGTGCGCTACAATGGTCCCTATTCCCTATGTAGTGCGCTACAATGGTCCCTATTCCCTATGTAGTGCGCTACAATGGTCCCTATTCCCTATGTAGTGCGCTACAATGGGCCCTATTCCCTATGTAGTGCGCTACAATGGGCCCTATTCCCTATGTAGTGCGCTACAATGGTCCCTATTCCCTATGTAGTGCGCTACAATGGTCCCTATTCCCTATGTAGTGCGCTACAATGGTCCCTATTCCCTATGTAGTGCACTACTATGGGCCCTATTCCCTATGTAGTGCACTATAAGTGGAATAAGGTGCCATTAGGGAAACAAGCCGTCTCAGAACATACGCTGTTAAACCATTGAGTACATTACTGTGCTGTTACATGTTTATATCATTTGTAAGTATGCATTATTATAATTATTTTATATTTGTATACATGCACTAGTTTTTAAGTGTGCATTATTTTTCGGGACATGAATCAAACTGACGTGTAAAAAAAATAAAGTACTTTTTTTGTTAACGTCTGTTTGGTCTGTTTGGTCTGTTTGGTCTGTCTGGTCTGTTTGGTCTGTTTGGTCTGTTTGGTCTGTTTGGTCTGTCTGGTCTGTTTGGTCTGTTTGGTCTGTTTGGTCTGTTTGGTCTGTTTGGTCTGTTTGGTCTGTTTGGTCTGTCTGGTCTGTTTGGTCTGTTTGGTCTGTCTGGTCTGTTTGGTCTGTTTGGTCTGTTTGGTCTGTTTGGTCTGTTTGGTCTGTTTGGTCTGTCTGGTCTGTTTGGTCTGTTTGGTCTGTTTGGTCTGTTTGGTCTGTCTGGTCTGTTTGGTCTGTTTGGTCTGTCTGGTCTGTTTGGTCTGTCTGGTCTGTCTGGTCTGTTTGGTCTGTTTGGTCTGTCTGGTCTGTCTGGTCTGTTTGGTCTGTTGGTCTGTTGGTCTGTTGGTCTGTCTGGTCTGTCTGGTCTGTTGGTCTGTCTGGTCTGTTTGGTCTGTCTGGTCTGTTTGGTCTGTTTGGTCTGTTTGGTCTGTCTGGTCTGTTTGGTCTGTCTGGTCTGTCTGGTCTGTCTGGTCTGTTTGGTCTGTTTGGTCTGTTTGGTCTGTTTGGTCTGTCTGGTCTGTTTGGTCTGTTTGGTCTGTTTGGTCTGTTTGGTCTGTTTGGTCTGTCTGTCTGGTCTGTTTGGTCTGTTTGGTCTGTTTGGTCTGTTTGGTCTGTTTGGTCTGTCTGGTCTGTTTGGTCTGTCTGGTCTGTCTGGTCTGTTTGGTCTGTCTGGTCTGTCTGGTCTGTTTGGTCTGTCTGGTCTGTCTGGTCTGTTTGGTCTGTCTGGTCTGTTTGGTCTGTTTGGTCTGTTTGGTCTGTTTGGTCTGTTTGGTCTGTCTGGTCTGTCTGGTCTGTTGGTCTGTGGTCTGTTTGGTCTGTTTGGTCTGTTGGTCTGTCTGGTCTGTTTGGTCTGTTTGGTCTGTTTGGTCTGTTTGGTCTGTCTGGTCTGTTTGGTCTGTCTGGTCTGTTTGGTCTGTTTGGTCTGTCTGGTCTGTTTGGTCTGTCTGGTCTGTTTGGTCTGTTTGGTCTGTCTGGTCTGTTTGGTCTGTTTGGTCTGTCTGGTCTGTCTGGTCTGTTTGGTCTGTTTGGTCTGTTTGGTCTGTTTGGTCTGTCTGGTCTGTTTTGGTCTGTCTGGTCTGTTTGGTCTGTCTGTCTGGTCTGTTTGGTCTGTCTGGTCTGTCTGGTCTGTTTGGTCTGTCTGGTCTGTTTGGTCTGTTTGGTCTGTCTGGTCTGTTTGGTCTGTCTGGTCTGTCTGGTCTGTTTGGTCTGTTTGGTCTGTCTGGTCTGTCTGGTCTGTTTGGTCTGTTTGGTCTGTTTGGTCTGTCTGGTCTGTTTGGTCTGTTTGGTCTGTCTGGTCTGTCTGTTTGGTCTGTTTGGTCTGTGGTCTGTTTGGTCTGTTTGGTCTGTCTGGTCTGTTTGGTCTGTCTGTCTGTCTGTCTGTTTGGTCTGTTTGGTCTGTTTGGTCTGTTTGGTCTGTTTGGTCTGTGGTCTGTTTGGTCTGTTTGGTCTGTTTGGTCTGTCTGGTCTGTTTGGTCTGTTTGGTCTGTTTGGTCTGTTTGGTCTGTCTGGTCTGTTTGGTCTGTCTGGTCTGTTTGGTCTGTTTGGTCTGTCTGGTCTGTTTGGTCTGTCTGGTCTGTTTGGTCTGTTTGGTCTGTCTGGTCTGTTTGGTCTGTTTGGTCTGTCTGGTCTGTCTGGTCTGTTTGGTCTGTTTGGTCTGTTTGGTCTGTTTGGTCTGTCTGGTCTGTTTGGTCTGTCTGGTCTGTCTGGTCTGTTTGGTCTGTCTGTCTGGTCTGTTTGGTCTGTCTGGTCTGTCTGGTCTGTCTGGTCTGTTTGGTCTGTCTGGTCTGTTTGGTCTGTTTGGTCTGTCTGGTCTGTTTGGTCTGTTTGGTCTGTCTGGTCTGTTTGGTCTGTTTGGTCTGTTTGGTCTGTCTGGTCTGTCTGGTCTGTTTGGTCTGTTTGGTCTGTTTGGTCTGTCTGGTCTGTTTGGTCTGTCTGGTCTGTCTGTCTGGTCTGTTTGGTCTGTTTGGTCTGTTTGGTCTGTGGTCTGTTTGGTCTGTTTGGTCTGTCTGGTCTGTTTGGTCTGTCTGTCTGTCTGTCTGTCTGGTCTGTTTGGTCTGTCTGTCTGTCTGTCTGTCTGGTCTGTTTGGTCTGTTTGGTCTGTCTGGTCTGTCTGTCTGGTCTGGTCTGTCTGGTCTGTCTGGTCTGTTTGGTCTGTCTGGTCTGTCTGGTCTGTCTGGTCTGTCTGGTCTGTTTGGTCTGTTTGGTCTGTCTGGTCTGGTCTGTCTGGTCTGTCTGTCTGGTCTGTCTGGTTTGGTCTGTCTGGTCTGTTTGGTCTGTGTGTAATGAAACAGCCCAGGATCAGATTAGCCTTTACCAGCTCTGTGTGTAATGAAACAGCCCAGGATCAGATTAGCCTTTACCAGCTCTGTGTGTAATGAAACAGCCCAGGATCAGATTAGCCTTTACCAGCTCTGTGTGTAATGAAACAGCCCAGGATCAGATTAGCCTTTACCAGCTCTGTGTGTAGTGAAACAGCCCAGGATCAGATTAGCCTTTACCAGCTCTGTGTGTAATGAAACAGCCCAGGATCAGATTAGCCTTTACCAGCTCTGTGTGTAATGAAACAGCCCAGGATCAGATTAGCCTTTACCAGCTCTGTGTGTAATGAAACAGCCCAGGATCAGATTAGCCTTTACCAGCTCTGTGTGTAATGAAACAGCCCAGGATCAGATTAGCCTTTACCAGCTCTGTGTGTAATGAAACAGCCCAGGATCAGATTAGCCTTTACCAGCTCTGTGTGTAATGAAACAGCCCAGGATCAGATTAGCCTTTACCAGCTCTGTGTAATGAAACAGCCCAGGATCAGATTAGCCTTTACCAGCTCTGTGTGTAATGAAACAGCCCAGGATCAGATTAGCCTTTACCAGCTCTGTGTGTAGTGAAACAGCCCAGGATCAGATTAGCCTTTACCAGCTCTGTGTGCTTTAGTGTTTTGTGTTGAACGTGCCACAAAGTATACAGCAGATGATCAGGTGTTTGAGACCAATGTCCAAAAACTGGTCTCCATTGATGGATGTAGGTCTTCCAGCAGGACAACGACCCCAAACACACATCAATAAGCACTCAGGAATGGTTCAAAAAGACACGCCGGACTGTTCTGGAGCGGCCAGCGAAGAGTCCAGACCTGAATCCCATCCGAAACCAATGGAGAGATCTGGAAAACAGCATTTGGTGGAGGGCATCCCTCAAACATTGAAGAATTAGAGCAGTTTGCTGCTGAAAAGAGGGGCCAACTTTGCCTGTAGAGAGGTCCAGAACTGTGCCTCGACACAATCCTGTTTCCTGTCCAATGAATTGAATTTACCACAGGTGGACTCCAAGCAAGTTGTAGAAACATCTCAAGGAAGATCGATGGAAACAGGATGAGTTCAATTTAAAGTCTCATAGTAAAGGGTCTGAATACTTATGTAAATAAGGTATTTTAGTTTTTAATTTATATATTTACCTTATTTATTTATATATATTTATATATATATATTTAAATGAGCAAACATTTTTTTTTTTAACTATTTTTGCTTTGTCATTATGGGGTATTGTGATGTCATTATGGGGTATTGTGATGTCATTATGGGGTATTGTGTGTAGATTGATGAGGGGGAAAAAACCAACTTAACCCATTTTAGAATAAGGCTGTAACGTAACAAAATGTGGGTAAAGGAAAGGGGTCTGAATACTTTCCAAAGGCACTGTTTCATTTCTACCATGAAAGCAGGATAAGAGATGGACTTTCCCCTTTATAGCACATGGTTGGATAGGAACTAGCAGCACCCAGTCTGTTATCAGTAGAGCAGGCCGGGCTCCACCTCCACCTGCTGTAAAAGGTTTTGTGAGTATCTCCGGTTGAATAGGAACTAGCAGCACCCAGTCTGTTATCAGTAGAGCAGGCTGGGCTCCATCTCCACCTGCTGACTGTTGTAAAAGGTTTTGTGAGTATCTCAGGTTGAATAGGAACTAGCAGCACCCAGTCTGTTATCAGTAGAGCAGGCTGGGCTCCACCTCCACCTGCTGACTGTTGTAAAAGGTTTTGTGAGTATCTCAGGTTTAATAGGAACTAGCAGCACCCAGTCTGCATGATTACATAAGACACCTCTATCGTGGATTTGTTGTTGTACTCAAGGAAGGGAAGCAAGGTCTCTGCGATACATACTTTATGCTGGTCTACATTGACATAGATCTGTTGTTGTACTTTATTCTGGTCTACATTGACATAGATCTGTTGTACTTTATGCTGGTCTACATTGACATAGATCTGTTCTTGTACTTTATGCTGGTCTACAATGACAGATCTGTTGTTGTACTTTATGCTGGTCTAATTTGACATAGATCTGTTGTTGTACTTTATGCTGGTCTACGTTGACATAGATCTGTTCTTGTACTTTATGCTGGTCTACAATGACATAGATCTGTTGTTGTACTTTATGCTGGTCTACATTGACATAGATCTGTTCTTGTAATTTATGCTGGTCTACATTGACATAGATTTGACACAATTTAAGATGATTTTACACAATCATGTCTCTTACATACATTCTAATGCCTCAAATGAAAGTGTCATTGATAAATCACGATGATGTCATTAGAATACAATATCAGTTGGTAGTAAAATATAATATTTCTTGGAACTTTTGAGTCAACAACATGTTTCTGTACGTGTCTGTTTTATTTACTGAAGGTATTATTTGTTCCATTGGTTGTGTGTGTGTGTGTGTGTGTGTGTGTGTGTGTGTGTGTGTGTGTGTGTGTTTTGAGAAAGAGAGAGTCATAAAGACATAAAGAGAGTCATAAAGAGAGAGGGAGAGAAACAGGTAGAACCTGATATGTAAACAAAAGGAAAATTCTACAACCCTTTGTTCATTCCAGACTCTGTTTCTGTTGAGGTAACAGGTAAGACGACGATTGTGTATTCCTATAGTTGATGATATTGTTGTCTATTCATATAGTTGATGATATTGTTATGTATATTCATATAGTTGATGATATTGTTGTCTATTCATATAGTTGATGATATTGTTGTCTATTCATATAGTTGATGATATTGTTATGTATATTCATATAGTTGATGATATTGTTGTCTATTCATATAGTTGATGATATTGTAATGTGTATTCATATAGTTGATGATATTGTAATGTGTATTCATATAGTTGATGATATTGTAATGTGTCATATAGTTGATGATATTGTAATGTGTATTCATATAGTTGATGATATTTGTATTTATTATGGATCCCCATTAGTTCCTGCCAAGGCAGCAGCTACTCTTCCTGGGGTTTATTATGGATCCCCATTAGTTCCTGCCAAGGCAGCAGCTACTCTTCCTGGGGTTTATTATGGATCCCCATTAGTTCCTGCCAAGGCAGCAGCTACTCTTCCTAGGGTTTATTATGGATCCCCATTAGTTCCTGCCAAGGCAGCAGCTACTCTTCCTGGGGTTTATTATGGATCCCCATTAGTTCCTGCCAAGGCAGCAGCTACTCTTCCTAGGGTTTATTATGGATCCCCATTAGTTCCTGCCAAGGCAGCAGCTACTCTTCCTAGGGTTTATTATGGATCCCCATTAGTTCCTGCCAAGGCAGCAGCTACTCTTCCTGGGGTTTATTATGGATCCCCATTAGTTCCTGCCAAGGCAGCAGCTACTCTTCCTGGGGTTTATTATGGATCCCCATTAGTTCCTGCCAAGGCAGCAGCTACTCTTCCTGGGGTTTATTATGGATCCCCATTAGTTCCTGCCAAGGCAGCAGCTACTCTTCCTGGGGTTTATTATGAATCCCCATTAGTTCCTGCCAAGGCAGCAGCTACTCTTCCTGGGGTTTATTATGGATCCCCATTAGTTCCTGCCAAGGCAGCAGCTACTCTTCCTGGGGTTTATTATGGTTCCCCATTAGTTCCTGCCAAGGCAGCAGCTACTCTTCCTGGGGTTTATTATGAATCCCCATTAGTTCCTGCCAAGGCAGCAGCTACTCTTCCTGGGGTTTATTTTGGATCCTCATTAGTTCCTGCCAAGGCAACAGCTACTCTTCCTGGGGTTTATTATGGAACCCCATTAGTTCCTGCCAAGGCAGCAGCTACTCTTCCTAGGGTTTATTATGGAACCCCATTAGTTCCTGCCAAGGCAGCAGCTACTCTTCCTAGGGTTTATTATGGAACCCCATTAGTTCCTGCCAAGGCAGCAGCTACTCTTCCTGGGTCCAGCAATATTAAGGCAGTTTATACAACTTTAAAAACATTACAATACATTCACAGATATCACAATAAACTGTGTGCCCTCAGGCCTCTACTCTACCACTACCATATCTACAGTACTAAATCCATGTGTATGTATAGTGTGTATGTTATCATGTGTCTGTGCCTCTATTTCCTGTTGCTTCACAGTCCCTGCTGTTCCATAAGGTGTATTTTAATCTGCTTTATAAATCTGATTCTACTGCTGCGTCAGTTACCTGATGTGGAATAGAGTTCCATGTAGTCATGGTTACATGTAGTACTGTAGAATAGAGTTCCATGTTCTCATGGCTCTATGTAGTACTGTGGAATAGAGTTCCATGTAGTCATGGTTCTATGTAGTACTGTGGAATAGAGTTCCATGTAGTCATGGTTCTATGTAGTACTGTGGAATAGAGTTCCATGTACCCCTGGCTCTATGTAGTACTGTGGAATAGAGTTCCATGTAGTCATGGTTCTATGTAGTACTGTGGAGTAGAGTTCCATGTAGTCATGGCTCTATGTAGTACTGTGGAATAGAGTTCCATGTAGTCATGGCTACATGTGGTACTGTGGAATAGAGTTCCATGTAGTCATGACTCTATGTAGTACTGTGGAATAGAGTTCCATGTAGTCATGGTTCTATGTAGTACTGTGGAATAGAGTTCCATGTAGTCATGACTCTATGTAGTACTGTGGAATAGAGTTCCATGTAGTCATGGCTACATGTAGTACTGTGGAATAGAGTTCCATGTAGTCATGGCTACATGTAGTACTGTGGAATAGAGTTCCATGTAGTCATGGCTACATGTAGTACTGTGGAATAGAGTTCCATGTAGTCATGACTCTATGTAGTACTGTGGAATAGAGTTCCATGTAGTCATGACTCTATGTAGTACTGTGGAATAGAGTTCCATGTAGTCATGGCTACATGTAGTACTGTGGAATAGAGTTCCATGTAGTCATGGCTCTATGTAGTACTGTGGAATAGAGTTCCATGTAGTCATGGCTATATGTAGTACTGTGGAATAGAGTTCCATGTAGTCATGTCTCTATGTAGTACTGTGGAATAGAGTTCCATGTAGTCATGACTCTATGTAGTACTGTGGAATAGAGTTCCATGTAGTCATGGCTCTATGTAGTACTGTGGAATAGAGTTCCATGTAGTCATGGCTCTATGTAGTACTGTGGAATAGAGTTACATGTAGTCATGGCTCTATGTAGTACTGTGGAATAGAGTTCCATGTAGTCATGGCTCTATGTAGTACTGTGGAATAGAGTTCCATGTACCCCTGGCTATATGTAGTACTGTGGAATAGAGTTCCATGTAGTCATGGCTCTATGTAGTACTGTGGAATAGAGTTCCATGTAGTCATGGCTCTATGTGGTACTGTGGAATAGAGTTCCATGTACCCCTGGCTATATGTGGTACTGTGGAATAGAGTTCCATGTAGTCATGGCTCTATGTGGTACTGTGGAATAGAGTTCCATGTACCCCTGGCTATATGTAGTACTGTGGAATAGAGTTCCATGTAGTCATGGCTCTATGTGGTACTGTGGAATAGAGTTCCATGTAGTCATGTCTCTATGTAGTGCTGTGGAATAGAGTTCCATGTAGTCATGGCTCTATGTGGTACTGTGGAATAGAGTTCCATGTACCCCTGGCTATATGTAGTACTGTGGAATAGAGTTCCATGTAGTCATGGCTCTATGTAGTACTGTGGAATAGAGTTCCATGTAGTCATGGCTCTATGTGGTACTGTGGAATAGAGTTCCATGTACCCCTGGCTATATGTAGTACTGTGGAATAGAGTTCCATGTAATCATGGCTCTATGTAGTACTGTGGAATAGAGTTCCATGTAGTCATGGCTCTATGTAGTACTGTGGAATAGAGTTCCATGTAGTCATGGCTATATGTAGTACTGTGGAATAGAGTTCCATGTAGTACTGTGTGCCTCCCATCGCTGTGAAGAGACCTGTTGTGGCATGTCTTGTGGGGTATGCGTGGATGTCTGAGCTGTGTGCCAGTAGTTCAAACAGACAGCTCGGTGCATTCAACATGTCAACACCTCTCATAAATACAAGTATTGATGAAGTCAATCTCTCCTCCACTTTCAGCCAGGAGAGATTGACATGCATATTTAATGTTAGCTCTCTGTGTACATCCAAGGGCCAGCCGTGCTGCCCTGTTCTGAACCAGCCTTGCTGCCCTGATCTGAGGGGCCAGCCGTGCTGCCCTGTTCTGAACCAGCCTTGCTGCCCTGATCTGAGGGGCCAGGCGTGCTGCCCTGTTCTGAACCAATTGCAATTTGCAAACAATTGCAAACACGACTGAACAGTACTCCAGGTGCGACAAAACTAAGGCCTGTTGGACCTGCCTTGTTGATAGTGATGTTTAGAAGGTAGAAACTAAGGTCTGTAGGACTTGCCTTGTTGATAGTGTTGTTTAGAAGGTAGAAACTAGAGCCTGTAGGACCTGCCTTGTTGATAGTGTTGTTAAGAAGGTAGAAACTAGAGCCTGTAGGACCTGCCTTGTTGATAGTGTTGTTAAGAAGGTAGAAACTAGAGCTAATAAACTAATGAATACTACCCATGTAGTAGCCTTCCGACTAGACTGTTGATGCCTGCCTGATGGGTATACTATGATGTAAGCTAGAAATACTGGTTTTCTAAAGTTAGCTAGCTTCAATTAGCTTCACGTTCCATCTCAGGCCTCATACATCAGAATATACAGAGCGCTAGTCAGGTTCAGTTAGCTTCACGTTCCATCTCAGGCCTCATCCATCAGAATATACAGAGCGCTAGTCAGGTTCAGTTAGCTTCACGTTCCATCTCAGGCCTCATCCATCAGAATATACAGAGCGCTAGTCAGGTTCAGTTAGCTTCACGTTCCACCTCAGGCCTCATCCATCAGAATATACAGAGCGCTAGTCAGGTTCAGTTAGCTTCACGTTCCACCTCAGGCCTCATCCATCAGAATATACAGAGCGCTAGTCAGGTTCAGTTAGCTTCACGTTCCATCTCAGGCCTCATCCATCAGAATATAGAGAGCGCTAGTCAGGTTCAGTTAGCTTCACGTTCCATCTCAGACCTCATCCATCAGAATATACAGAGCGCTAGTCAGGTTCAGTTAGCTTCACGTTCCATCTCAGGCCTCATCCATCAGAATATACAGAGCGCTAGTCAGGTTCAGTTAGCTTCACGTTCCATCTCAGACCTCATCCGGCAGAATATACAGAGTGCTGGTCAGGTTCAGTTAGCTTCACGTTCCATCTCAGGCCTCATCCATCAGAATATACAGAGCGTTCCACCTCATCCATCAGAATATACAGAGCGCTGGTCATCAGGAAGATACAAAAGTCCAGAGAGGACATCATGTTAAGATCCCAACTTATTTATCTCGTGATCACGACATAAACGTTTTTGTTGTTGTTGAGCTGACAAGATAAACTCTATAACTAGGAGTGGACATATTGATAATAGATTGACGTTGTGGCTGAGGCGTAACACATTTTTGTTGTTGTAGACCCGGACAAACATACGTTATTTTTGCCACAATTTACCCCCTATGCACATTTTGCCATTTTTACAGCCTGGTACCTGATTTAGGTAGTTGACAAGTTTAATCGGGTGTGTTTGTCTGGGGACACAAAACTGTACTGTTATAAAAATAACTGAGGGACGTCTCCTTTCATATCTGGAAAAGGACAAAGTAGAAGTAGAGAGATGTGAATTAATAATAATTGATTGGATTTATATAGCATTCTTCTACCACCTGAGGTACTCAAAGTGCTTTACATAGTAGTGGGAAACTCACCTCATCCACCATCAATGAGCTGCATCCAGCTTCTTCACTAAGCTTCAGGTGAGTTGTCATAAAGTAACCCAGTACCAGGCTGTAAAAAAAGTCAAAATGTGATATGACAATTTATTATGATTTTTAAAAAAATATATATTGATTTTATTTGCAAATCTCTTATTCCCCAGCATGGGGACAATTCGGGAGCCAAAAAAACGGACATATTTTGTATGTCTTTTGTTTGACTGCTGTTGCTCTGTCTTAGTTACGTTGTTGTACCAGAATCCCACGGGTTCTTATGTGTTTGTAAGGACTTCTAGTTTTGAAATCAAAATGTATCTAATGAAGGTAGTTTACAATATATGTGTTGCTTATAAAATGCCACCAGAGGGCGCCAGAGCATTAACTGTTTTGTCCTTCTATTTTCTACTGGGGTTGAGCACCAATGGCATCTAAATATTTGACTAAATATTATGTGGAAAATGGTAGTAATGTAAGTAATAGCAAATCATGATGTACATGTATTTCTCACAATAGTGCAGATGTCGGGGCTTGTAGATTATGACGCTACATGCTTTGTTGTTTAACAGTCTCCACTGACCTACAATGACCCCATCTGTTTAACAGTCTCCACTGACCTACAATGGCCCCATCTGTTTAACAGTCTCCACTGACCTACAATGACCCCATCTGTTTAACAGTCTCCACTGACCTACAATGACCCCATATGTTTAACAGTCTCCACTGACCTACAATGGCCCCATCTGTTTAACAGTCTCCACTGACCTACAATGGCCCCATCTGTTTAACAGTCTCCACTGACCTACAATGGCCCCATCTGTTTAACAGTCTCCACTGACCTACAATGACCCCATCTGTTTTACAGTCTCCACTGACCTACAATGACCCCATCTGTTGTTTTACAGTCTCCACTGACCTACAATGACCCCATCTGTTTAACAGTCTCCACTGACCTACAATGACCCCATCTGTTTAACAGTCTCCACTGACCTACAATGACCCCATCTGTTTAACAGTCTCCACTGACCTACAATGACCCCATCTGTTTAACAGTCTCCACTGACCTACAATGGCCCCATCTGTTTAACAGTCTCCACTGATCTACAATGACCCCATCTGTTGTTTTACAGTCTCCACTGACCTACAATGGCCCCATCTGTTGTTTAACAGTCTCTAAAATGGCCCCATCTGTTGTTTTACAGTCTCCACTGACCTACAATGACCCCATCTGTTGTTTAACAGTCTCCACTGACCTACAATGGTCCCATCTGCTGTTTAACAGTCTCCACTGACCTACAATGGCCCCATCTGTTTAACAGTCTCCACTGACCTACAATGACCCCATCTGTTTAACAGTCTCCACTGACCTACAATGACCCCATATGTTTAACAGTCTCCACTGACCTACAATGGCCCCATCTGTTTAACAGTCTCCACTGACCTACAATGACCCCATCTGTTTTACAGTCTCCACTGACCTACAATGACCCCATCTGTTGTTTTACAGTCTCCACTGACCTACAATGACCCCATCTGTTTAACAGTCTCCACTGACCTACAATGACCCCATCTGTTTAACAGTCTCCACTGACCTACAATGACCCCATCTGTTTAACAGTCTCCACTGACCTACAATGACCCCATCTGTTTAACAGTCTCCACTGACCTACAATGGCCCCATCTGTTTAACAGTCTCCACTGATCTACAATGACCCCATCTGTTGTTTTACAGTCTCCACTGACCTACAATGGCCCCATCTGTTGTTTAACAGTCTCTAAAATGGCCCCATCTGTTGTTTTACAGTCTCCACTGACCTACAATGACCCCATCTGTTGTTTAACAGTCTCCACTGACCTACAATGGTCCCATCTGCTGTTTAACAGTCTCCACTGACCTACAATGGCCCCATCTGTTTAACAGTCTCCACTGACCTACAATGGCCCCATCTGTTTAACAGTCTCCACTGACCTACAATGACCCCATCTGTTTAACAGTCTCCACTGACCTACAATGACCCCATATGTTTAACAGTCTCCACTGACCTACAATGGCCCCATCTGTTTAACAGTCTCCACTGACCTACAATGGCCCCATCTGTTTAACAGTCTCCACTGACCTACAATGGCCCCATCTGTTTAACAGTCTCCACTGACCTACAATGACCCCATCTGTTTTACAGTCTCCACTGACCTACAATGACCCCATCTGTTGTTTTACAGTCTCCACTGACCTACAATGACCCCATCTGTTTAACAGTCTCCACTGACCTACAATGACCCCATCTGTTTAACAGTCTCCACTGACCTACAATGACCCCATCTGTTTAACAGTCTCCACTGACCTACAATGACCCCATCTGTTTAACAGTCTCCACTGACCTACAATGGCCCCATCTGTTTAACAGTCTCCACTGATCTACAATGACCCCATCTGTTGTTTTACAGTCTCCACTGACCTACAATGGCCCCATCTGTTGTTTAACAGTCTCTAAAATGGCCCCATCTGTTGTTTTACAGTCTCCACTGACCTACAATGACCCCATCTGTTGTTTAACAGTCTCCACTGACCTACAATGGTCCCATCTGCTGTTTAACAGTCTCCACTGACCTACAATGACCCCATCTGTTTAACAGTCTCCACTGACCTATAATGGCCCCATCTGCTGTTTAACAGTCTCTATAATGGCCCCATCTGCTGTTTTACAGTCTCCATTGACCTATAATGTCCCCATCTGCTGTTTAACAGTCTCTATAATGGTCCCATCTGCTGTTTAACAGTCTCCACTGACCTACAATGGCCATATCTGTGAAAGAGCGTCTCCTGGCCGTTCTGGATGATCTCGGCTCTGACGAGCTGAAGAGATTTAAGTGGCATCTAACTACAGAAAACCAGCTGGATGGCTTCCTTCACATTCCAAAGGGCCGGATGGAGACATCTGATGGACTGGACATAGTGGATCAGATGGTGCAGAACTACAGGGGGAATGTGGCTGTGCAGATCACACTGGACATCCTGAAGAAGATTAGCCGTAACGATCTCGCTGAGAAGCTAAACAGAGACTGTCCAATAGGTAATTCAGAATTCTTGTGTCTATAAGGTTTTGAGCAAATATATATATATATATATTCTATTGTTTTGTTGAAATTCTATATATTTTCTCAAATAAGTTATACAGTATTTGTATGTTTGTGATTGACAAACTGGTAAAATGATAATTTTTCTTTGAAATGTGCATTAATTTCATGTGCTTAGATTTTTTTTCTCTCCAATAACCAGATATATTGTAAAATAAAAAATGTATATATTTGTTTATTGTGTACTGTTGTGCATCTAGAGCTTGCTAACTATTCTATAACCGTTGTCCATCGTCAGGTCCTTCAGAGGAAGATGGTGAGAAGTTCCAACATGAATATAAACTAGAAGTAAAAAAGAAGTTCCAGCATGTTTTCAACGGGGTACCAAAGCAGGGCCATAAACAACTTCTCAATGAGATCTACACAGAGCTCTACATCACAGAGGGGGGAAGTGGAGAGGTCAATCAGGAACATGAGGTGAGACAGATCGAGATCACGTCCAAGAATCCAGCAAGACCAGAGGCTAAAATCCTCTGCAATGACATCTTCAAACAATCCTCTGGAAAAGACAAACCTATCAGAACTGTGTTGACAAAAGGAGTCGCTGGCATTGGAAAAACAGTTTCTGTGCAGAAGTTCATTCTGGACTGGGCTGAAGGGAAAGCCAATCAGGATATCCAATTCATAATTTCACTCCCTTTTCGGGAGCTGAATTTGGTGAGGGGGGAAAAGTACAGTTTTGTAGAACTTCTACATACATGTGTCTTAGAGACTGGAGTGATTGAGAGGGACTTTTTGAATCACATTTTAACGAAATTGCAAAAACCAGGAAACCACAATGAGAGCAAGTACAATGTTGTATTTGTCCTTGATGGTCTGGATGAGTGCCGACTGACCCTCGACTACGAGACCGGTAAGAGCTGGAGTGATGTCACGGATCCAACCTCAGTGGACGTGCTTCTGACAAACCTCATCAAGGGAAATCTGCTTCCCTCTGCTCTCCTCTGGATAACCTCCAGACCTGCAGCAACCAATCACATCCCTCCTGAGTGTGTTGACCAGGTGACAGAGGTACGAGGGTTCGATGACCCACAGAAGGAGGAGTACTTCAGGAAGACATTCAGTGATGAGGACCTGGCCAGCAGAATCATCTCACACGTAAAGACATCAAGGAGCCTCCACATCATGTGCCACATTCCAGTCTTCTGTTGGATCTTAGCTTCAGTTCTGGAGCATGTGTTGAGTTCAGATAAGAATGAAGAGATGCCCAAGACTCTGACTCAATTATTTATTGGGTTACTGATATTTCAGACCAAACAGATGAATGATAAATATCACAAGAAAGGTGAGCGAGATCCACGCAGGGATAAAGAAAGCTTCCTGGCACTGGGGAAACTTGCTTTTAACCAGCTGGAAAATGGCAACCTCATTTTCTATGAGGCAGACCTGAAAAAGTATGGCATTGATGTCACTGAAGCCTCAGTGAACTCAGGAGTGTGTACACAGCTATTTAGACAGGACTATGGGCCGTTCCAGGACAAGGTGTACTGCTTTGTGCATCTGAGCGTTCAGGAGTTTCTTGCTGCGTTATACGTTTTCCTCTCCTTCAACAACAGCCATGTAAACCCGATGACCGAAGACCAATCCTTAATCAGAAAATTTCTAGTGAAGTTGAATCCTGCCATCACCTTCCACACGATTGCAGTGGATAAAGCCTTACAGAGTGAGAATGGACACCTGGACCTGTTCCTCCGTTTCCTTCTGGGCCTCTCACTGGAGTCCAATCAGACTCACTTACACGGCCTACTGACACAGACAAGAAGCACCAGAAGCAGCTCACGGGGCCATGAGGAAACAGTCAAGTACATCAAGAAGAAGATCAGGAACACTCCATCTTCAGAGAGGTGCATCAATCTGTTCCACTGTCTGAATGAACTGAATGACCATTCTCTAGTGGAGGAGATCCAAAGATACCTGCATTCAGGAAATCTGTCCAAACCCAACCTGTCACCTGCACAGTGGTCAGCTCTGGTCTTTGTGTTGCTGACTTCAGAAGAGGAGCTGGATGTGTTTGACCTGAAGAAATACTCAAGTTCAGAGGAAGGTCTTCTGAGGCTGCTGCCAGTGGTCAAAGCCTCCAGAACTGTTCTGTAAATACACGTTAAAAAATGACATATACAGTACGGGTCAATAGTTTGGACACACCTACTCATTAAAGGGTTTTTCTTTATTTTTAAAAATATTTTTTTCTACATTGTAAAATAATAGTAAAGACATAAAAACGATGAAATAACACATATGGAGTCATGTAGTAACCAAAAAAGTGTTAAACAAATCAAAATATATTTTATATTTTTCAAAGTAGCCATCCTTTGCCTTGATGACAGCTTTGCACACTCTTGGCATTCTCTCAACCAGCTTCATAAGGAATGCTTTTCCCAACAGTCTTGAAGGAGTACCCACATATGCTGAGCACTTTTTGGCTGCTTTCCTTCACTCTGCGGTCCATCTCATCCCAAACCATCTCAATTGAGTTGAGGTCGGGTGATTGTGGAGGCCAGGTCATCTGATGGGCAACTTCATCACTCTCCTTGGTCAAATAGGCCTTACACAGCCTGGAGGTGTGTTTTGGTTCATTGTCCTGTTGAGAAACAAATGATAGTCCTGCTATGTGCAAACCAGATGGGATGCCGTTTCGCTGCAGAATGCTGTGGTAGCCATGCTGGTTAAGTGTGCCTTGAATCGTAAATAAATCACCGACAGCGTCACCAGCAAAATACCATCACACCTCCTCCTCCATTGCGGAGATCATCCGTTCACCTACTCTGCGTCTCACAAAGACACGTCAGTTGGAAAAAAATCTCAAAATTGGACTCATCAGACCAAAAGACAGATTTCCACCTTGTCTAATGTCCATTGCTCGTGTTTCTGGCCCAAGCAAGTCTCTTATTATTATTGGTGTCCTTTAGTAGTGGTTTCTTTGCAGCAATTCCACCATGAAGGGCTGATTCACGCAGTCTCCTCTGAGCAGTTGATGTTGAGATGTGTCTGTTAATTGAGCTCTGTGAAGCATTGAGTTGGGCTGCAATCGGAGGTGCAGGTAACTCTAATGAACTTATCCTCTGCAGCAGAGGGAACTCTGGGTCTTCCTTTCCTGTGGCGGTCCCCATGAGAGCCAGTTTCATCATAGAGCTTGATGGTTTTTGCGACTGCACTTGAATAAACTTTAAAAGTTCTTGACATTGTGATTGACTGACCTTCATGTCTTAAAGTAATGATGGACTGTCATTTGACTTTGCTTATTTGAGCTATAAATATGCCATAATATGGACTTGGTCTTTTACCAAATAGGGCCGTCTCCTGTATACCACCCCTACCTTGTCACAACACAACTGATTGGCTCAAACGCATTAAGAAGGAAAGAAATTCCACAAATTAGCTTTTAACAAGGCACACCTGTTAATTGAAATGCATTCCAGGTGACTACCTCATGAAGCTGGTTGAGAGAATGCCAAGAGTGTGCAAAGCTGTCATCACGGCAAAGGGTGGCTACTTTGAAGAATCTGAAATATAAAATATATATATATTTTTTTTAACACTATTTTGCTTACTACATGATTCCATATGTGTTATTTCATAGTTTTGATGTCTTCACTAATATTCTACAACATAGAAAATAGTAAAAATAAAGAAAAATCCTTGAATGAGTCGGTGTGTCAGTTAGAATATACATTAGCATATTACTTATTCATGGTTGATTCTCAAATATTCTGCTACATGTACTGTACACAGTAAATTAATTTCCATTGTGTTTTACTTTTCAAAGGCTTAATGGGTGTAACCTCACTGAGAAATGCTGTGAAGCCTTGGCCTCAGCTTTCAGCTCAACCTCCTCAAACCTGAGAGAGCTGGACCTGAGTGACAACAACCTGCAGGATTCAGGAGTGAAGCTGCTCTCTGCTGGACTGGAGAATCCACACTGTAAACTGGAGACACTGAGGTCAGTAGTCTGTATTAGTTCACTAAAGGGGATAGTTCTATAGGTATTTATAGAGAACAATTAGTAAGCTGTCATTGTAAATAAGAATTTGTTCTTAACTGACTTGCCTAGTTAAATAAATAATATCAGAGTAATCAGCTGAATTTTATATGTCATAGTTGCCTAACTGCAGATTCATGTTTGGAAGAGGAAGAATTACACAATCTATTGATATTATTTATTTTCAAGATGCTTTACTTCCTGAAGTCAAATGTTTTTAGTTATATAATGATGTGATTGTAATATTATTTTAATCAGGTCATTTTTTAAATGCAAACGTCTGTTGAGTTTGAGGAAAACACACACCTGCCATTTCCCTTTTCACCACTAGTGGGTGTAAATATGTGATAAACTCTGCAGGTTGTCACGCTGTCTGATCACAAAGAAAGGCTGTGCTTCTCTGGCCTCAGCTCTGAGGTCCAACCCCTCCTACCTGAGAGAGCTGGACCTGAGCTACAATATCCCAGGAGACTCAGGAGTGAAGCAGCTCTCTGCTGGACTAGAGGATCCACACTGTAGACTGGAGAAACTCAAGTATGTAGAGAGGGTTTGTGGAGTTTGTGTCAATTCATGTGTGACATGGACAATTTTGGTTCAGGTTTCCTGGGTTAGGTATAACTATTTAATCAGGGGCACCACATTCACCCCCCCCCCCCCCCCCCCCAGGTAGGCTGTTTGGAGTGTTTATCCAACTGGAAAAATATTAATATATGTCCCCCCACTTCTAAAACCAAAGTTGAGCCCCTGTATTTAATATCCAATAAACAATATTTGTGTGTGGTTGTGTGAGTGTGTAGTTGTGTGGTTGTGTGAGTGTGTAGTTGTGTGAGTGTGTGGTTGTGAGTGTGTAGTTGTGTGTGTGTGTGTGTGTGTGTGTGTGTGTGTGTGTAGTTGTGTGGTTGTGTGTGTGTGTAGTTGTGTGAGTGTGTGGTTGTGTGAATGTGTGGTTGTGTGAGTGTGTGGTTGTGTGAGTGTGTAGTTGTGAGTGTGTAGTTGTGAGTGTGTGGTTGTGTGTGTGTGTGGTTGTGTGAGTGTGTAGTTGTGTGTAGTTGTGTGAGTGTGTGGTTGTGTGAGTGTAGTTGTGTGTGTGTGTGAGTGTGTAGTTGTGTGTGTGTGTGTGGTTGTGTGAGTGTGTGGTTGTGTGTGTGTGTGGTTGTGTGTGTGTGGTTGTGTGAGTGTGTGGTTGTGTGAGTGTGTGGTTGTGTGAGTGTGTGGTTGTGTGAGTGTGTGTGTGTGGTTGTGTGAGTGTGTAGTTGTGTGAGTGTGTGGTTGTGAGTGTGTAGTTGTGTGTGTGTGTGTGTGTGTGTGTGTGTGTGTGTGTGTAGTTGTGTGGTTGTGTGTGTGTGTAGTTGTGTGAGTGTGTGGTTGTGTGAATGTGTGGTTGTGTGAGTGTGTGGTTGTGTGAGTGTGTAGTTGTGAGTGTGTAGTTGTGAGTGTGTAGTTGTGAGTGTGTGGTTGTGTGTGTGTGTGGTTGTGTGAGTGTGTAGTTGTGTGTAGTTGTGTGAGTGTGTGGTTGTGTGAGTGTAGTTGTGTGTGTGTGTGAGTGTGTAGTTGTGTGTGTGTGTGTGGTTGTGTGAGTGTGTGGTTGTGTGTGTGTGTGGTTGTGTGTGTGTGGTTGTGTGAGTGTGTGGTTGTGTGAGTGTGTGGTTGTGTGAGTGTGTGGTTGTGTGAGTGTGTGTGTGTGGTTGTGTGTGTGTGTGTGTGTGTGAGTGTGTGGTTGTGTGGTTGTGTGAGTGTGTGGTTGTGTGAGTGTGTGGTTGTGTGGTTATGTGGTTGTGTGGTTATGTGAGTGTGTGGTTATGTGAGTGTGTGGTTGTGTGAGTGTGTGGTTGTGTGTGTGGTTGTGTGTGTGTGGTTATGTGTGTGTGGTTGTGTGAGTGTGTGGTTATGTGAGTGTGTGGTTGTGTGAGTGTGTGGTTGTGTGAGTGTATAGTTGTGTGAGTGTATAGTTGTGTGAGTGTATAGTTGTGTGAGTGTGTAGTTGTGTGTGTGTGTGTGGTTGTGTGAGTGTGTAGTTGTGTGTGAGTGTGTGTGTGTGTGTTTTACTGAGTCACTGTTCTGCTTCTTGTGCAGTGTTGACCACCGTGGAGAGTACTGGCTGCTGAAAAAATGTAAGTGTTGACTGCTGTGAGGAAAATGTGAAATGTGTTACTGGTGATGAGACAGGAAATAGCATAACCTCCGAGTCCAATTACTCAACTGTTTGACCTACGTGGTCAGATGATTAAGGAAGTAGAATCAGACCCGCTGGGCACAGACATCAGTTCAACGTCTAGTTTTGATTGACGTTCGGTTAAGTTATCGACTAACCTGAATTCCACGTGAAATTCAACGTTGATTCAACGTCCTCACATGTACTTTTTTTGTTGTGGAAATGACATGGAAACAACGTTGATTCAACCAGTTTTTGCCCAGTGGGATATATTCTGTACAGGCTTGCAGACAAATGATCATATAAAGTACAGACTGTAGATGAAAAAGACGATAAATGAAATACTAAAAAACACATTATTTACAAGTACTCTCTCTCTCTCTCTCTCTCTCTCGCTCTCTCGCTCTCTCGCTCTCTCTGCCTCTCTCTGCCTCTCTCTCTCTCTCTCTCTGCCTCTCCCTCTCTCTCTCTCTGTCTCTGCCTCTCCCTCTCTCTCTCTCTGTCTCTCTCTCTGTCTCTCTCTCTCTCTCTCTCTCTCTGCCTCTCTGTCTCTCTCTCTCTCTCTCTCTCTGCCTCTCTCTCTCTCCCTCTCTCTGCCTCTCTCTCTCTCTCTCTCTCCCTCTCTCTGCCTCTCTCCCTCTCTCTGCCTCTCTCTCTCTCTCTCTCTGCCTCTCCCTCTCTCTCTCTCTGTCTCTGCCTCTCCCTCTCTCTCTCTCTGTCTCTCTCTCTGTCTCTCCCTCTGTCTCTCCCTCTGTCTCTCCCTCTGTCTCTCTCTCTGCCTCTCTCTCTCTGCCTCTCTCTCTCTCTCTCTCTCTCTCTCTCTCTCTCTCTCTCTCTCTCTCTCTCTCTCTCTCTCTCTCTCTCTCTCTCTCTCTCTCTCTCTCTGCCTCTCTCTCTCTCTCTCTCTCTGTCTCTCTCTCTGCCTCTCTCTCTCTCTGCCTCTCTCTCTCTCTCTGCCTCTCTCTCTCTCTCTTTCTCTCTCTTTTTAACTACTTTTTATTGTGTCAGTACAGTACACAGTCAATATACTCAACAATTAGTCATCATTTCATTCCATCCAGCGCCGTCTGTTAATTAGATGTTTTAATCAATGAGTCCTCCTCATAAAAGGCCTTGGTGATTAACATTCTGATGATGATGATGATGATTTCTAATATTGATCTTACCCTATCAGATGCCTGTGATGTCACACTGGACCCGAACACAGCATGCAGACACCTCTCTCTGTCAGAGGGGAACAGGAAGGTGACACGGGGGAAAGAGGACCAGCCGTATCCTGATCACCCAGGGAGATTTGAGTTCTGGCCACAGGTGCTGTGTAGAGAGGGTCTGACTGGGCGCTGTTACTGGGAGGCAGAGATGAGTGGGGGAGGGGATGACATAGGAATGACGTACAGAGGAATCGGCAGGACAGGAAACGCTGATGACAGTAAGCTTGGATGCAATGACAAGTCCTGGAGTCTGAGCTGCTCTGATTACGGTTACACTGCCAGGCACAATAAGGAGAGAACTGACTTACCTGCCTCCTCCTCGTCCAACAGAGTAGGAGTGTATCTGGACTGGCCGGCCGGCACTCTGTCCTTCTACACTCTGTCCTCCTCTGACACACTCACTCACCTACACACATTCACCTCCACATTCACTGAGCCTCTCTATCCAGGGTTTTGGGTTGAAATAAACTCCTCGTTGTCCCTATGTGAGGTCAAAAACCTTTAGGTAGTAAAGGACGGTTCTTGTTGTTATTGATTGGTGTTTGTAAATAATGTTTATTTAGTCAAATGGTTGACATTGCAATCCTGATTCTGTTTGAAGTCAATAACACTGAATGGACCTTTCCTGGTACACATTCGGCCAGATGAAGACAAATAAAACTGGTTGTTTTCAAAAACTGTTAAATGTTGTTTTTTCACATAAAAGAAGAAATGACAGTTGAAGTCTGTAACGGTGAAACGGCCATGTTTGTTAACGACATTACAACAACAAAGAGGTCACATCAAACAACAACAAAACAGTTTATTCCCTCAGACATCATTTCACAACAGCAGAGTCTGGACTACCGTTATGTTCCCCCATGATGCGGGTGTGATATAACAGAGTCTGGACTACCGTTATGTTTCCCCATGATGCTGGTGTGATATAACAGAGTCTGGACTACCGTTATGTTCCCCCATGATGCTGGTGTGATATAACAGAGTCTGGACTACCGTTATGTTCCCCCATGATGCTGGTGTGATATAACAGAGTCTGGACTACCGTTATGTTCCCCCATGATGCTGGTGTGATATAACAGAGTCTGGACTACCGTTATGTCCCCCATGATGCTGGTGTGATATAACAGAGTCTGGACTACCGTTATGTCCCCCATGATGCTGGTGTGATATAACAGAGTCTGGACTACCGTTATGTCCCCCATGATGCTGGTGTGATATAACAGAGTCTGGACTACCGTTATGTTCCCCCATGATGCTGGTGTGATATAACAGAGTCTGGACTACCATTATGTTCCCCATGATGCTGGTGTGATATAACAGAGTCTGGACTACTGTTATGTTCCCCATGATGCTGGTGTGATATAACAGAGTCTGGACTACTGTTATGTTCCCCCATGATGCTGGTGTGATATAACAGAGTCTGGACTACCGTTATGTTCCCCCATGATGCTGGTGTGATATAACAGAGTCTGGACTACCGTTATGTTCCCCCATGATGCTGGTGTGATATAACAGAGTCTGGACTACCGTTATGTTCCCCCATGATGCTGGTGTGATATAACAGAGTCTGGACTAGCAGACGCAGCAGAAGTCATGCTTGATTGACAACATGGCCAATGTTGAATGTTTATCCTTCTAAGCTTGGAAAAGAGACCCTTAAACCCAGACTTTGATCACACACTCTCTCCACTGAATAGCACGCTAGTGATTGCTTTGCAATGCTGCAGTTAGCCGCTGATTCCTTCCAAACCACTCGTTGTTGAATTTGCGATTTCCAACTTGTTGTGTTATGTTTGTGTCCAATGGACGATGAGCACCAATATGTTTTTATCTATAATTTCTCTTCATAATTTCTTGGGTTGAAAAAGATTTGTCAGTAGATTGTGAACTTGATTCATGATGATGACTGCTAGCTTAGATTTAGAAAGGTATGATGTTGACATGATCACTCCAATCAAAGCTACTGTAGATATAACGTGATTTGACATAATTTGATCTGTGGCCAAATCACCATGAGCCTTATTGGACGGCCACTTCTAATGGGGTGACAACTAGAGGAGTTCATTCATTTAATGAATTCTAAGGGGCTGGAATTTTTTGAGCTCTCCTCGTAGATTTTGCAATGACATGGTGTCCCCATGATTGACAGAACTTTGAGCCAATCACGGTGCAACTACAGAAGATTACCAACCCTGATGCTCTGTATTTTCCGCTGGCTGGCCCACCACCACAGAAAGCACTGAGCTGGGCTGAAACACCTGCATTTTGAAGCTGCCTTTCTCAAGAAACCAAAAAAGAGACCATGTTAATATGCAACTTTATTAACTCAATACTGTTTTTTTTGATAAATATACATTTTTTACACTGTTTACAAACTGACATTTGACACGTATTAAGTAACATGCAAAACAGGCAATAAAAAAGGCGGGGCTCATAACAGGCCCTGAATAACAGGCCGCCACTGACTGACGCTAATGCAGTGACTGACACTAATGCAGTGACTGACACTAATGCAGTGACTGACGCTAATGCAGTGACTGACGCTAATGCAGTGACTGATGCTAATGCAGTGACTGACGCTGATGCACTGACGCTAATGCAGTGACTGACGCTAATGCAGTGACTGACGCTAATGCAGTGACTGACGCTGATGCACTGACGCTAATGTAGTGACTGACGCTAATGCAGTGACTGACACTAATGCAGTGACTGACGCTAATGCAGTGACTGATGCTAATGCAGTGACTGACGCTGATGCACTGACGCTAATGCAGTGACTGACGCTGATGCACTGACGCTAATGTAGTGACTGACGCTAATGCAGTGACTGACACTAATGCAGTGACTGACACTAATGCAGTGACTGACGCTAATGCAGTGACGCTAATGTAGTGACTGACGCTAAATGTAGTGACTGACGCTAAATGCAGTGACTGACACTAATGCAGTGACTGACGCTAATGCAGTGACGCTAATGTAGTGACTGACGCTAAATGCAGTGACTGACGCTAAATGCAGTGACTGACGCTGATGCAGTGACTGACGCTAATGCAGTGACTGACGCTAATGCAGTGACTGACACTAATGCAGTGACTGACGCTAATGCAGTGACTGACGCTAATGCACTGACACTGATGTAGTGACGGTAATGTGGTGACTGACGCTAATGCACTGACGCTAATGCACTGACGCTAATGCAGTGACTGACGCTAATGTAGTGACTGACGCTAATGCACTGACGCTAATGCAGTGTTAGTTTGAATGTAAGCAGTCCCCCCAAGGAGGAGAAACCATAGCTCACCGGCCCCTAAAAGGAGAACGGGTTGAGCCCTTGGCTGGAGCTCAAACATCTGGTTCCGTATTCTAAAAGCGTCTCAGACTACTACTGGTCTAGGATCAGGTCCCTCTGTCTTTGTAATCTCTCTCATGATGATTATAAGGATTAGAACTGATCCTAGATCATAACACTGATTCAGAGACGCTTTATGAATCGAGGAGGCAGAAAGTAGGGACATTAGTGGTATGTAACGCAGCCCAGGCCAAGACTGATTACTATCAGTTTCATTTCCTGAGACCTTCATGGTAAGTCCTGCCCCCAGTTATGACACAACACACACACACACACACACACACACACACACACACACACACACACACACATATATATATATATGACGCTAATGCAGTGACTGACGCTAATGCACTGACACTGATGTAGTGACGGTAATGTGGTGACTGACGCTAATGCACTGACGCTAATGCACTGACGCTAATGCAGTGACTGACGCTAATGTAGTGACTGACGCTAATGCACTGACGCTAATGCAGTAGCGTGTGTGTGTGTGTATATATATATATACACACACACACACACACACACACACACACACACACACATATATATATATATATATATATATATATATATATATGTGTGTGTGTGTGTGTGTGTGTGTGTGTGTGTGTGTGTGTGTGTTGTGTCATAACTGGGGGCAGGACTTACCATGAAGGTCTCAGGAAATGAAACTGATATATATATATATATATATATACATATATACACACACACATACACACATATACACCACATATTAAAAGTGCTCCGAGGTGGCATAGCAGTTCAGACGTCTTTTGTCCTCGTCTTGTCGTGTCCTGTATATATATATATTTACAACTTTTTCACATACATTTTATTTTTATTTTCCATCAACTCATCTTCAAAACACTCTCCTGCAACCCGCCTCACCAATGTATATTTATAAAAAAGTATTATTTACCTCAGATCTGTAATCCTCCAAGAAGCTAGCCAGAAACTCCAGGAGGCTGGCCTGAAACTAGCCAGAAGCTAATCCAGAAGCTAGTTCAGAAGCTAGTTGGCTCCTTTGCTGGCAAGTCGTTGGTGTTCAGCTAGCCACGGTTTGTGGTCATCGGCTATCCTTTGGCTCGAAAGTCTATCGCCGGTTCTGTGCGGCGCAGCGCGGCTCGGAGCGGAGCATACCGGACCAATTTTTCTCTCCATGTCCCTGGATTTCGACTGCTCTCTGGACATTCATGCCCGGATCTCACAGCTAGCTAGCTGCTATCCGTGTGACTGTCGGCCTTCGTCGATTCCGGAGCAAACATCAATTGTTCCGGAGCTAGCGGGCTCCGTCAATCACTCCTGAGTTCCATCAATCGCACCTGGGCTGCAGTCGCCTATCCGGACCCGTTTTGCTGCCTTCGCGGAGCCCCACCGGGCCTTCACAACTGGACTGCCGACGTTATCTACCCGAAGGAGTTATTCGGCTGGCTCCTCCGTCGCGACGTTACCTGAACGCCCATCTGCGGCCTGCTAACCGTTAGCTGTCTTACCGGCTGCTATCTGAATAGACAATCGGACAATTTTTTTATTTTTATTTTATTTTATTTTTTATTATTTTTTATTATTATTATTATGTTTTCTTCTTGGGCCTCTATAACTATATCTATTTTTATTTTTGTTGTTGTTGTGTGATTTGGATTGATCCCCTCTACCACACGGAACCCCACTAATCTACTGACGGAGCGCAGGAGGTGGCTAACAACAGACCTCCATCCTATGCTAGCTTGCTACCGATGCCCTGGCTAGCTGTCTAAATCACCAACCAACCTCTCCACTCACCGGACCCTTTTGATCACTCGACTAAGCATGCCTCTCCTTAATGTCAATATGTCTTGTCCATTTCTGTTCTGGTTAGTGTTTATTGGCTTATTTCACTGTAGAGCCTCTAGTCCTGCTCACTATACCTTATCCAACCTATTAGTTCCACCACCCACACATGCAATGACATCTCCTGGTTTCAACGATGTTTCTAGAGACAATATCTCTCTCTTCATCACTCAATACCTAGGTTTACCTCCACTGTATTCACATCCTACCATACATTTGTCTGTACATTATACCTTGATGCTATTTTATCGCCCCCAGAAACCTCCTTTTACTCTATGTTCCAGACGTTCTAGACGACCAATTCTCATAGCTTTTAGCCGTACCCTTATTCTACTCCTCCTATGTTCCTCTGGCGATGTAGAGGTGAATCCAGGCCCTGCAGTGCCTAGCTCCACTCCTATTCCCCAGGCGCTCTCTTTTGACGACTTCTGTAACCGTAATAGCCTTGGTTTCATGCATGTTAACATTAGAAGCCTCCTCCCTAAGTTTGTTCTATTCACTGCTTTAGCACACTCTGCCAACCCGGATGTTCTAGCTGTGTCTGAATCCTGGCTTAGGAAGACCACCAAAAACTCAGACATTTTAATTCCAAACTACAACATTTTCAGACAAGATAGAACTGCCAAAGGGGGCGGTGTTGCAATCTACTGCAAAGATAGCCTGCAGAGTTCTGTCCTACTATCCAGGTCTGTACCCAAACAATTTGAACTTCTACTTTTAAAAATCCACCTCTCTAAAAACAAGTCTCTCACCGTTGCCGCCTGCTATAGACCACCCTCTGCCCCCAGCTGTGCTCTGGACACCATATGTGAACTGATTGCCCCCCATCTATCTTCAGAGTTCGTGCTGCTAGGCGACCTAAACTGGAACATGCTTAACACCCCAGCCATCCTACAATCTAAACTAGATGCCCTCAATCTCACACAAATAATCAATGAACCTACCAGGTACCTCCCCAAAACCTTAAACACGGGCACCCTCATAGATATCATCCTAACCAACTTCCCCTCTAAATACACCTCTGCTGTCTTCAACCAAGATCTCAGCGATCACTGCCTCATTGCCTGCATCCGTAATGGGTCAGCGGTCAAACGACCTCCACTCATCACTGTAAAACGCTCCCTGAAACACTTCTGCGAGCAGGCCTTTCTAATCGACCTGGCCGGGGTATCCTGGAAGGATATTGATCTCATCCCGTCAGTAGAGGATGCCTGGATATTTTTTAAAAATGCCTTCCTAACCATCTTAAATAAACATGCCCCATTTAAGAAATTTAGAACCAGGAACAGATATAGCCCTTGGTTCTCCCCAGACCTGACTGCCCTTAACCAACACAAAAACATCCTATGGCGTTCTGCATTAGCATCGAACAGCCCCCGTGATATGCAGCTGTTCAGGGAAGCTAGAAATCATTATACACAGGCAGTTAGAAAAGCCAAGGCTAGCTTTTTCAAGCAGAAATTTGCTTCCTGCAACACTAACTCAAAAAAGTTCTGGGACACTGTAAAGTCCATGGAGAATAAGAACACCTCCTCCCAGCTGCCCACTGCACTGAAGATAGGAAACACTGTCACCACTGATAAATCCACCATAATTGAGAATTTCAATAAGCATTTTTCTACGGCTGGCCATGCTTTCCACCTGGCTACTCCTACCCCGGACAACAGCACTGCACCCCCAACAGCAACTCGCCCAAGCCTTCCCCATTTCTCCTTCTCCCAAATCCATTCAGCTGATGTTCTGAAAGAGCTGCAAAATCTGGACCCCTACAAATCAGCCGGGCTAGACAATCTGGACCCTTTCTTTCTAAAATTATCTGCCGAAATTGTTGCCACCCCTATTACTAGCCTGTTCAACCTCTCTTTCGTGTCGTCTGAGATTCCCAAAGATTGGAAAGCAGCTGCGGTCATCCCCCTCTTCAAAGGGGGGGACACTCTTGACCCAAACTGCTACAGACCTATATCTATCCTACCGTGCCTTTCTAAGGTCTTCGAAAGCCAAGTCAACAAACAGATTACCGACCATTTCGAATCTCACCATACCTTCTCTGCTATGCAATCTGGTTTCAGAGCTGGTCATGGGTGCACCTCAGCCACGCTCAAGGTCCTAAACGATATCTTAACCGCCATCGATAAGAAACATTACTGTGCAGCCGTATTCATTGATCTGGCCAAGGCTTTCGACTCTGTCAATCACCATATCCTCATCGGCAGACTCGACAGCCTTGGTTTCTCAAATGATTGCCTCGCCTGGTTCACCAACTACTTCTCTGATAGAATTCAGTGTGTCAAATCGGAGGGTCTGCTGTCCGGACCTCTGGCAGTCTCTATGGGGGTGCCACAGGGTTCAATTCTTGGACCGACTCTCTTCTCTGTATACATCAATGAGGTCGCTCTTGCTGCTGGTGAGTCCCTGATCCACCTCTACGCAGACGACACCATTCTGTATACTTCCGGCCCTTCTTTGGACACTGTGTTAACAACCCTCCAGGCAAGCTTCAATGCCATACAACTCTCCTTCCGTGGCCTCCAATTGCTCTTAAATACAAGTAAAACTAAATGCATGCTCTTCAACCGATCGCTACCTGCACCTACCCGCCTGTCCAACATCACTACTCTGGACGGCTCTGACTTAGAATACGTGGACAACTACAAATACTTAGGTGTCTGGTTAGATTGTAAACTCTCCTTCCAGACCCATATCAAACATCTCCAATCCAAAGTTAAATCTAGAATTGGCTTCCTATTTCGCAACAAAGCATCCTTCACTCATGCTGCCAAACATACCCTTGTAAAACTGACCATCCTACCAATCCTCGACTTTGGCGATGTCATTTACAAAATAGCCTCCAATACCCTACTCAACAAATTGGATGCAGTCTATCACAGTGCAATCCGTTTTATCACCAAAGCCCCATATACTACCCACCATTGCGACCTGTACGCTCTTGTTGGCTGGCCCTCGCTTCATACTCGTCGCCAAACCCACTGGCTCCATGTCATCTACAAGACCCTGCTAGGTAAAGTCCCCCCTTATCTCAGCTCGCTGGTCACCATAGCATCTCCCACCTGTAGCACACGCTCCAGCAGGTATATCTCTCTAGTCACCCCCAAAACCAATTCTTTCTTTGGCCGCCTCTCCTTCCAGTTCTCTGCTGCCAATGACTGGAACGAACTACAAAAATCTCTGAAACTGGAAACACTTATCTCCCTCACTAGCTTTAAGCACCAACTGTCAGAGCAGCTCACAGATTACTGCACCTGTACATAGCCCACCTATAATTTAGCCCAAACAACTACCTCTTTCCCAACTGTATTTAATTTTAATTTATTTATTTATTTATTTTGCTCCTTTGCACCCCATTATTTTTTATTTCTACTTTGCACATTCTTCCATTGCAAAACTACCATTCCAGTATTTTACTTGCTATATTGTATTTACTTTGCCATCATGGCCTTTTTTTGCCTTTACCTCCCTTCTCACCTCATTTGCTCACATTGTATATAGACTTGTTTATACTGCATTATTGACTGTATGTTTGTTTTTACTCCCATGTGTAACTCTGTGTCGTTTTATCTGTCGAACTGCTTTGCTTTATCTTGGCCAGGTCGCAATTGTAAATGAGAACTTGTTCTCAACTTGCCTACCTGGTTAAATAAAGGTAAAATAAAAAATAAAATAAATATACACACACACACACACATATATATATATATACACACACATATACACCACATATACACACACACACACACACACACACACACACACACACACACACACACACACACACACACACACACAGACAGACAGACAGCAAAGCTTGCAGATCATCCAATCATCTTCTCACACGGCCTCATACAGATCTACAGGGACACCGAGCACCAGAGAACAAGAGATTACATTTAATATAAACACCAGGTACAGAAAAAACATCTATGATGCTTTGGTGATCTAGTCTGTCTTTACTAAACAAGTTAGATCTAGTCTGTCTTTACTAAACAAGTTAGATCTAGTCTGTCTTTACTAAACAAGTTAGATCTAGTCTGTCTTTACTAAACAAGTTAGATCTAGTCTGTCTTTACTAAACAAGTTAGATCTAGTCTGTCTTTACTAAACAAGTTAGATCTAGTCTGTCTTTACTAAACAAGTTAGGTCTAGTCTGTCTTTACTAAACAAGTTAGATCTAGTCTGTCTTTACTAAACAAGTTAGGTCTAGTCTGTCTTTACGAAACAAGTTAGATCTAGTCTGTCTTTAATAAACAAGTTAGGTCTAGTCTGTCTTTACTAAACAAGTTAGATCTAGTCTGTCTTTACTAAACAAGTTAGATCTAGTCTGTCTTTACTAAACAAGTTAGATCTAGTCTGTCCTTACTAAACAAGTTAGATCTAGTCTGTCTTTACTAAACAAGTTAGATCTAGTCTGTCTTTACTAAACAAGTTAGATCTAGTCTGTCTTTAATAAACAAGTTAGGTCTAGTCTGTCTTTACTAAACAAGTTAGATCTAGTCTGTCTTTACTAAACAAGTTAGATCTAGTCTGTCTTTACTAAACAAGTTAGATCTAGTCTGTCTTTACTAAACAAGTTAGATCTAGTCTGTCTTTACTAAACAAGTTAGGTCTAGTCTGTCTTTACTAAACAAGTTAGATCTAGTCTGTCTTTACTAAACAAGTTAGATCTAGTCTGTCTTTACTAAACAAGTTAGATCTAGTCTGTCTTTACTAAACAAGTTAGATCTAGTCTGTCTTTACTAAACAAGTTAGATCTAGTCTGTCTTTACTAAACAAGTTAGATCTAGTCTGTCTTTACTAAACAAGTTAGATCTAGTCTGTCTTTACTAAACAAGTTAGATCTAGTCTGTCTTTACTAAACAAGTTAGATCTAGTCTGTCTTTACTAAACAAGTTAGATCTAGTCTGTCTTTACTAAACAAGTTAGATCTAGTCTGTCTTTACTAAACAAGTTAGATCTAGTCTGTCTTTACTAAACAAGTTAGATCTAGTCTGTCTTTACTAAACAAGTTAGATCTAGTCTGTCTTTACTAAACAAGTTAGATCTAGTCTGTCTTTACTAAACAAGTTAGATCTAGTCTGTCTTTACTAAACAAGTTAGATCTAGTCTGTCTTTACTAAACAAGTTAGGTCTAGTCTGTCTTTACTAAACAAGTTAGGTCTAGTCTGTCTTTACTAAACAAGTTAGGTCTAGTCTGTCTTTACTAAACAAGTTAGATCTAGTCTGTCTTTACTAAACAAGTTAGATCTAGTCTGTCTTTACTAAACAAGTTAGATCTAGTCTGTCTTTACTAAACAAGTTAGATCTAGTCTGTCTTTACTAAACAAGTTAGATCTAGTCTGTCTTTACTAAACAAGTTAGATCTAGTCTGTCTTTACTAAACACGTTAGATCTAGTCTGTCTTTACTAAACAAGTTAGATCTAGTCTGTCTTTACTAAACAAGTTAGATCTAGTCTGTCTTTACTAAACAAGTTAGGTCTAGTCTGTCTTTACTAAACAAGTTAGATCTAGTCTGTCTTTACTAAACAAGTTAGGTCTAGTCTGTCTTTACTAAACAAGTTAGATCTAGTCTGTCTTTACTAAACAAGTTAGGTCTAGTCTGTCTTTACTAAACAAGTTAGATCTAGTCTGTCTTTACTAAACAAGTTAGATCTAGTCTGTCTTTACTAGACAAGTTAGATCTTGTCTGTCTTTACTAAACAAGTTAGGTCTAGTCTGTCTTTACTAAACAAGTTAGAACTAGTCTGTCTTTACTAAACAAGTTAGATCTTGTCTGTCTTTACTAAACAAGTTAGATCTTGTCTGTCTTTACTAAACAAGTTAGATCTAGTCTGTCTTTACTAAACAAGTTAGATCTGGTCTGTCTTTACTAAACAAGTTAGATCTGGTCTGTCTTTACTAAACAGGTTAGATCTTGTCTGTCTTTACTAAACAAGTTAGATCTAGTCTGTCTTTACTAAACAAGTTAGATCTAGTCTGTCCTTACTAAACAAGTTAGATCTAGTCTGTGTTTGCTCTCTAGGAAGGAATATGCCCGAATCTAGCTCACAATTAACAACTTGATACTTTATTTGATCTGATCTGAGTTCATCTAGGTCAGCTTCAATCTGCGTTCATCTAGGTCTGCTTCAATCTGGGTTCATCTAGGTCTGCTTCAATCTGCGTTCATCTAGGTCTGCTTCAATCTGGGTTCATCTAGGTCTGCTTCAATCTGCGTTCATCTAGGTCTGCTTCAATCTGCGTTCATCTAGGTCAGCTTCAATCTGCGTTCATCTAGGTCAGCTTCAATCTGAGTTCATCTAGGTCAGCTTCAATCTGAGTTCATCTAGGTCTGCTTCAATCTGCGTTCATCTAGGTCTGCTTCAATCTGCGTTCATCTAGGTCAGCTTCAATCTGCGTTCATCTAGGTCTGCTTCAATCTGCGTTCATCTAGGTCTGCTCTAGTTTGAGTTAATCTAGGTCTGCTCTAGTTTGAGTTCATCTAGGTCTGCTCTAGTTTGAGTTCATCTAGGTCTGCTCTAGTTTGAGTTCATCTAGGTCTGCTCTAGTTTGAGTTCATCTAGGTCTGCTCTAGTTTGAGTTCATCTAGGTCTGCTCTAGTTTGAGTTAATCTAGGTCTGCTCTAGTTTGAGTTCATCTAGGTCTGCTCTAGTTTGAGTTCATCTAGGTCTGCTCTAGTTTGAGTTCATCTAGGTCTGCTCTAGTTTGAGTTCATCTAGGTCTGCTCTAGTTTGAGTTCATCTAGGTCTGCTCTAGTTTGAGTTCATCTAGGTCTGCTCTAGTTTGAGTTCATCTAGGTCTGCTCTAGTTTGAGTTTATCTTGGTCTGCTCTAGTTTGAGTTAATCTAGGTCTGCTCTAGTTTGAGTTAATCTAGGTCTGCTCTAGTTTGAGTTAATCTAGGTCTGCTCTAGTTTGAGTTAATCTAGGTCTGCTCTAGTTTGAGTTCATCTAGGTCTGCTCTAGTTTGAGTTAATCTAGGTCTGCTCTAGTTTGAGTTCATCTAGGTCTGCTCTAGTTTGAGTTCATCTAGGTCTGCTCTAGTTTGAGTTAATCTAGGTCTGCTCTAGTTTGAGTTCATCTAGGTCTGCTCTAGTTTGAGTTCATCTAGGTCTGCTCTAGTTTGAGTTAATCTAGGTCTGCTCTAGTTTGAGTTCATCTAGGTCTGCTCTAGTTTGAGTTCATCTAGGTCTGCTCTAGTTTGAGTTAATCTAGGTCTGCTCTAGTTTGAGTTAATCTAGGTCTGCTCTAGTTTGAGTTCATCTAGGTCTGCTCTAGTTTGAGTTCATCTAGGTCTGCTCTAGTTTGAGTTCATCTAGGTCTGCTCTAGTTTGAGTTCATCTAGGTCTGCTCTAGTTTGAGTTCATCTAGGTCTGCTCTAGTTTGAGTTCATCTAGGTCTGCTCTAGTTTGAGTTCATCTAGGTCTGCTCTAGTTTGAGTTCATCTAGGTCTGCTCTAGTTTGAGTTCATCTAGGTCTGCTCTAGTTTGAGTTCATCTAGGTCTGCTCTAGTTTGAGTTCATCTAGGTCTGCTCTAGTTTGAGTTCATCTAGGTCTGCTCTAGTTTGAGTTAATCTAGGTCTGCTCTAGTTTGAGTTCATCTAGGTCTGCTCTAGTTTGAGTTCATCTAGGTCTGCTCTAGTTTGAGTTCATCTAGGTCTGCTCTAGTTTGAGTTCATCTAGGTCTGCTCTAGTTTGAGTTAATCTAGGTCTGCTCTAGTTTGAGTTAATCTAGATCTGATCTAATCTGAGTTCATCTAGGTCTGCTCTAGTTTGAGTTCATCTAGGTCTGCTCTAATCTGAGTTCATCTAGATCTGCTCTAATCTGAGTTAATCTAGATCTGATCTAATCTGAGTTCATCTAGATCTGCTCTAATCTGAGTTCATCTAGATCTGCTCTAATCTGAGTTCATCTAGGTCTGATCTAATATGAGTTCATCTAGGTCTGATCTAGTTTGAGATCATCTAGGTCTGATCTAGTTTGAGATCATCTAGGTCTGCTCTCCAGTCTTGAGTTTATTGTTTATGTTCAGATACAACAACAGTTATAATCTAACTAGCTAAGGACATGATTCAAAATCAATTATATCTATTTTTACACTGAGTGTACAAACCATTAGGAACACCTTCCTAATATAGAGTTGCACACCCTTTTGCCTTCAGAACAGCCTCAATTCATCAGGGCACGGACTCAAGGTGTCGAAAGTGTTCCACAGGGATGCTGGCCCATGTTGACTCTACAAGGTGTTGAAAGCATTCCACAGGGATGCTGGCCCATGTTGACTCTACAAGGTGTTGAAAGCGTTCCACAGGGATGCTGGCCCATGTTGACTCTACAAGGTGTTGAAAGCGTTCCACAGGGATGCTGGCCCATGTTGACTCTACAAGGTGTTGAAAGCATTTCACAGGGATGCTGGCCCATGTTGACTCTACAAGGTGTTGAAAGCGTTCCACAGGGATGCTGGCCCATGTTGACTCCAATACTTCCCACTGTTGTGTCCAGTTGGCTGGATGTCCTTTGGGTGGTGGACCATTCTTGATACCCACAAGAAACTGTTGAGTATGAAAAACTAGCAGCGTTGCAGTTCTTGACACAAACCGGTGCCCCTGGCACCTACTACCCTACCCTGTTCAAAGGCACTTCAATATGTTGTCTTGCCTATTCACCCTCTGAGTGGCACACATTCACAATGTCTCAATTGTCTCAAGGCTTAAAAATCCTTCTTTAACCAGGTCTCCTCCTCTTCATCTACACTGATTGAAGTGGATTTAACAAGTGACATCAATAAGGGATCATATCTTTCACCTGGATTCACCTGGTCAGTCTATGTCATGGAAAGAGCAGGTGTTCCTAATGTTTTGTTCATTCAGTGTAAATGTATATATATTAAGTGAATCCAGAATAATAAAGCATTACTATCCAAATGTATTATATTTTAATAAGTTTACTAGAAGCCTGACAGATTGTGGTTGAATATATATCAGCTATTTTTTTCTGCTTTAAAACATGGTACGGTAAGAGAGACAGATTTGACCTTCTGTTTACGACGGTTCACTTGTAACTTTAACAGGTATATGTTTAACGGTTTAAACCTGGCATTCATTGTCATGTAGTTACATATTTTATTTCCCTTAAGTTTCATGTTCCTGGATCCTTCAGGAGATTCTATTTCAAACTAACACTTGACTCATCCAGGCGTGGTCCCAAATCACACCCTATTCCCCATTGGGTCCTGTTCAAAAGAAGGGCACTATATAGGGAATAGGGTGGCATTTGGGACTCACAGAGTGTATTGTTTAATTTAACACATGAATCATCCAGGCTTTATCCCAAATGACACGTTCCACAGCAACAATACGATTTGATTTCGTCTGATTTCTAAAAGTTTGTTTCTATTGAACAGGCCCTACAAATAAAGGCATTTTAATGAATGATATGAAGAGTGCCTTGGTCCTCCTTTCTTTTTGATGTCCTATTGTCACGTTCCACAGCAAGAAAACCAAATATGTCACTGAAACAGAAGGGGAAACTAACTAAGAGTCACTGACAGCAACCAGAATGAAACGGGTTTTAGGAGGGGTTCTGAAAGACACTCATGGGGGTGTGACTAGCAACAACAACGGGAGCCTAAAAGACACCCACCATGAGACCCACTAAATTCAACAAGAAGAGGTAAACAAAAGAAAAACACAAACCAAACTTCAAGACAGGAAGTAAACCACAAAGTGGAGAAAAACGAAAACAGGGAAGATCACATAAAGGAATGTTTGTCTAGAAATGAAAATAGGGAGAGACAACTAAAGGAGTTAACCCTCCACATCTATCAAGACAACTAAAGGAGTTAACCCTCCACATCTATCAAGACAACTAGAGGAGTTAACCCTCCACATCTATCAAGACAACTAAAGGAGTTAACCCTCCACATCTACCAAGACAACTAAAGGAGTTAACCCTCCACATCTATCAAGACAACTAAAGGAGTTAACCCTCCACACCTATCAAGACAACTAGAGGAGTTAACCCTCCACATCTATCAAGACAACTAGAGGAGTTAACCCTCCACATCTACCAAGACAACTAGAGGAGTTAACCCTCCACATCTATCAAGACAACTAAAGGAGTTAACCATCCACACCTATCAAGACAACTAGAGGAGTTAACCCTCCACATCTATCAAGACAACTAAAGGAGTTGACCCTCCACACCTATCAAGACAACTAGAGGAGTTAACCCTCCACATCTATCAAGACAACTAAAGGAGTTAACCCTCCGCATCTATTAAGACAACTGGAGCACTGGGCCAGACACTTAAATATCACCTGGGCCAGACACTCTTAAATATCACCTGGGCCAGCCGCTCTTAAATATCACCTGGGCCAGCCGCTCTTAAATATCACCTGCGCCAGCCGCTCTTAAATATCACCTGGGCCAGCCACTCTTAAATATCACGTGGGCCAGCCACTCTTAAATATCATGTGGGCCAGCCACTCTTAAATATCACGTGGGCCAGCCACTCTTAAATATCACCTGGGCCAGACACTCTTAAATAACACCTGGTCCAGCCACTCTTAAATATCACCTGGGCCAGCCACTCTTAAATATCACCTGGGCCAGCCACTCTTAAATATCACCTGGGCCAGCCACTCTTAAAAATAACCTGGGCCAGCCACTCTTAAATATCACGTGGGCCAGCCACTCTTAAATATCACGTGGTCCAGCCACTCTTAAATATCACGTGGGCCAGCCACTCTTAAATATCACCTGGTCCAGCCACTCTTAAATATCACGTGGGCCAGCCACTCTTAAATATCACGTGGGCCAGCCACTCTTAAATATCACCTGGTCCAGCCACTCTTAAATATCACCTGAGCCAGCGCAGGTGAAACACCTTCCGACTAACGAGATGGACAAGCCAGCACAGGCGTAACACATACTGACTAATGAGCTGACACCAATCGGTGCGCCCTACGTGCTAACGTGCTATCCCTACGTGCTAACCCTACGTGCTAACCCTACGTGCTAACCCTACGTGCTAACCCTACGTGCTAACGTGCTATCCCTACGTGCTAACCCTACGTGCTATCCCTACGTGCTAACCCTACGTGCTAACGTGCTATCGTACAACCTCTAAATATAAATGGAAAGTCCAAAGCCTGAAACAGTAATGCCAGATTTAGGGAACAGCCACAGTAGTACATTCCTGTGCCATAAAGGTCCAGACCTCTTAGCAGAGGTAACTTAACTATATCATCATGAACTGTATTGTTTAATGCTGTCTGTTTCCTTGTACTTTCTCCCCCTCGCTCTCTCTGTCTCTTTCTCTGTCTCTTTCTCTATCACTACCTCTCTATCCATCCCCCTCCTCCCTCGCTCCCCCCCCCCTCTTTCTCTCCCTCTCTCTCTCTATCCCTCTATCCCTCTCTCTCTCTCTCCCTCTCTCTCTCTCCCTCCCCCAGGGGTACCATGGTTCGAACATTGAACAATATGGCGGAGCTGAGAGGTTCTAGGTTTGGTCGTCCCTGGCCGAGGCACGGACTCAAGCTCCTTTTCTGGTTCGCCAACGATTACATCGTCTTTGACAACGACAACCAGATGTTTGCAAATTACGACCCCGAAGAGGGAGACTTTGGTTTCCATCACTTCCGCAACAGACGTGAGTGTGAAAACAATGTCTGCAAGAGGCTGCTTCCTGATGATGGCTACCCATTCTATGAGGTGGGCAACCTTCACCTCACAGCATCTCATTCCATGCCTAATTATGTCAGGAAGTACAACACTGGTGACATAGATACCAGCAACATGGACCGTCTCATCATCAGTATGCGTCCAGACATGACAGTGGATAAGGTCTATGTGACCCAGCACGAGGACCTGAGGAGCTTCGACCCGGTCAACACCTATTGCATCAGCAGGGGGTTGCTCATGATCATATGCGGCCATCCATTCGCGGACATGTCATTTAGGAACTTCCTGGAACAGGCGGGCTATTCTACCTACGAGCCAATGAGATATATCGATCAGTGTTCTAGTACCGCCCAAATCGAATTCCCAAGCCCCGCCCCCAGGGAGTCTAGAGATACCAGAATGAATATAGAAGATGGATCCAGAGCTGCACCCAGAGCTGCACCCAGAGCTGCACCCAGAGCTGCACCCAGAGCTGCACCAGGCTTCTGGGAAAGCTACTGTACCATACTGTAACCAGGCTTCTGGGAAAGCTGCTGTACCATACTGTAACCAGGCTTCTGGGAAAGCTGCTGTACCATACTGTAACCAGGCTTCTGGGAAAGCTACTGTACCATACTGTAACCAGGCTTCTGGGAAAGCTACTGTACCATACTGTAACCAGGCTTCTGGGAAAGCTGCTGTACCATACTGTAACCAGGCTTCTGGGAAAGCTGCTGTACCATACTGTAACCAGGCTTCTGGGAAAGCTACTGTACCATACTGTAACCAGGCTTCTGGGAAAGCTGCTGTACCATACTGTAACCAGGCTTCTGGGAAAGCTACTGTACCATACTGTAACCAGGCTTCTGGGAAAGCTGCTGTACCATACTGTAACCAGGCTTCTGGGAAAGCTGCTGTACCATACTGTAACCAGGCTTCTGGGAAAGCTGCTGTACCATACTGTAACCAGGCTTCTGGGAAAGCTACTGTACCATACTGTAACCAGGCTTCTGGGAAAGCTGCTGTACCATACTGTAACCAGGCTTCTGGGAAAGCTGCTGTACCATACTGTAACCAGGCTTCTGGGAAAGCTACTATACCATACTGTAACCAGGCTTCTGGGAAAGCTGCTGTACCATACTGTAACCAGGCTTCTGGGAAAGCTACTGTACCATACTGTAACCAGGCTTCTGGGAAAGCTGCTGTACCATACTGTAACCAGGCTTCTGGGAAAGCTACTGTACCATACTGTAACCAGGCTTCTGGGAAAGCTGCTGTACCATACTGTAACCAGGCTTCTGGGAAAGCTACTGTACCATACTGTAACCAGGCTTCTGGGAAAGCTGCTGTACCATACTGTAACCAGGCTTATGGGAAAGCTGCTGTACCATACTGTAACCAGGCTTCTGGGAAAGCTGCTGTACCATACTGTAACCAGGCTTCTGGGAAAGCTCCTGTACCATACTGTAACCAGGCTTCTGGGAAAGCTGCTGTACCATACTGTAACCAGGCCTTCTGGGAAAGCTGCTGTACCTACTGTAAACCAGGCTTCTGGGAAAGCGCTGTACCATACTGTAACCAGGCTTCTGGGAAAGCACTGTACCAATACTGTAACCAGGCTTCTGGGAAAGCTGCTGTACCATACTGTAACCAGGCTTCTGGGAAAGCTACTGTACCATACTGTAACCAGGCTTCTAGGAAAGCTACTGTACCATACTGTAACCAGGCTTCTGGGAAAGCTACTGTACCATACTGTAACCAGGCTTCTAGAAAGCTACTGTACATACTGTAACCAGCTTCTGGGAAAGCTACTGTACCAGTACTGTAACCAGGCTTCTGGAAAGCTACTGTACCATACTTGTAACCAGGCTTCTGGGAAAGCTACTGTACCATACTGTAACCAGGCTCTGGGAAAGCTACTGTACATACTGTAACCAGGCTTCTGGAAAGCTACTGTACCATACTGTACCAGGCTTCTAGGGAAAGCTACTGTACCATACTGTAACCAGGCTTCTGGGAAAGCTACTGTACCATACTGTAACCAGGCTTCTGGGAAAGCTACTGTACCATACTGTAACCAGGCTTCTGGGAAAGCTACTGTACCATACTGTAACCAGGCTTCTGGGAAAGCTACTGTACCATACTGTAACCAGGCTTCTGGGAAAGCTACTGATACCATACTGTAACCAGGCTTCTGGGAAAGCTACTGTACCATACTGTAACCAGGCTTCTGGGAAGCTACTGTACCAGACTGTAACCAGCTTCTGGGAAAGCTGCTGTACCATACTGTAACCAGGCTTCTGGGAAAGCTACTGTACCATACTGTAACCAGGCTTCTGGGAAAGCTACTATACCATACTGTAACCAGGCTTCTGGGAAAGCTGCTGTACCATACTGTAACCAGGCTTCTGGGAAAGCTACTGTACCATACTGTAACCAGGCTTCTGGGAAAGCTGCTGTACCATACTGTAAACCAGGCTTATGGGAAAGCTGCTGTACCATACTGTAACCAAGGCTTCTGGGAAAGCTACTGTACCATACTGTAACCAGGCTTCTGGGAAAGCTACTGTACCATACTGTAACACAGGCTTCTGGGAAAGCTACTGTACCATACTGTAACCAGGCTTCTGGGAAAGCTGCTGTACCATACTGTAACCAGGCTTCTGGGAAAGCTACTGTACCAGACTGTAACCAGGCTTCTGGGAAAGCTGCTGTACCATACTGTAACAGGCTTCTGGGAAAGCTACTGTACCATACTGTAACCAGGCTTCTGGGAAAGCTCTTACCATACTGTATACCAGGCTTCTGGGAAAGCTACTGTACCAACTGTAACCAGGCTTCTGGGAAAGCTGCTGTACCATACTGTAACCAGGCTTCTGGAAAGCTTACTTGGGAGCTACCCATACTGTAACCAGGCTTCTGGGAAAGCTACTGTACCATACTGTAGACCAGGCTTCTGGGAAAGCTGCTGTACCATACTGTAACCAGGCTTCTGGAAAGCTACTGTACCATACTGTAACGCAGGCTTCTGGGAAAGCTACTGTACCATACTGTAATCAGGCTTCTGGGAAGCTGCTGTACCATACTGTACCAGGCTTCTGGAAAGCTACTGTACATACGTAACGCAGGCTTCTGGGAAAGCTGCTGTACATACTGAACCAGGCTTCTGGGAAAGCTGCTGTACCATACTGTAACCAGGCTTCTGGAAAGCTACTGTAACCATACTGTAACCAGGCTTCTGGGAAAGCTGCTGTACCATACTGTAACCAGGCTTCTGGGAAAGCTGCTGTACCATACTGTAACCAGGCTTCTGGGAAAGCTGCTGTACCATACTGTAACCAGGCTTCTGGGAAAGCTGCTGTACCATACTGTAACCAGGCTTCTGGGAAAGCTGCTGTACCATACTGTAACCAGGGCTTCTGGGAAAGCTTCTGTAACCATACTGTAACCAGGCTTCTGGAAAGCTACTGTACCATACTGTAACCAAGGCTTCTGGGAAAGCTGCTGTACCATACTGTAACCAGGCTTCTGGGAAAGCTACTGTACCATACTGTAACCAGGCTTCTGGGAAAGCTGCTGTACCATACTGTAACCAGGCTTCTGGGAAAGCTACTGTACCATACTGTAACCCAGGCTTCTGGAAAGCTGCTGTACCATACTGTAACCAGGCTTCTGGGAAAGCTACTGTACATACTGTAACCCGGCTTCTGGGAAAGCTACTGTACCATACTGTAACCAGGCATTCTGGAAGCTACTGTACCATACTGTAACAGGCTTCTAGGAAAGCTCTGTACCAAACTGTAACCAGGCTTCTGGGAAAGCTACTGTACCATACTGTAACCAGGCTTCTGGAAAGCTACTGTACCATACTGTAACCAGGCTTCTGGGAAAGCTACTGTACCATACTGTAACCAGGCTTCTGGGAAAGCTACTGTACCATACTGTAACCAGGCTTCTGGGAAAGCTACTGTACCATACTGTAACCAGGCTTCTGGGAAAGCTACTGTACCATACTGTAACCAGGCTTCTGGAAAGCTACTGTACCATACTGTAACCAGGCTTCTGGGAAAGCTACTGTACCATACTGTAACCAGGCTTCTGGGAAAGCTACTGTACCAGACTGTAACCAGGCTTCTGGGAAAGCTACTGTACCATACTGTAACCAGGCTTCTGGGAAAGCTAGCTGTACCATACTGTAACCAGGCTTCTGGGAAAGCTACTGTACCATACTGAACCAGGCTTCTGGGAAAGCTACTGTACCATACTGTAACCAGGCTTCTGGGAAAGCTACTGTACCATACTGTAACCAAGGCTTCTGGGAAAGCTGCTGTACCATACTGTAACCAGGCTTCTGGGAAAGCTGCTGTACCATACTGTAACCAGGCTTCTGGGAAAGCTGCTGTACCATACTGTAACCAGGCTTCTGGGAAAGCTGCTGTACCATACTGTAACCAGGCTTCTGGGAAAGCTACTGTACCATACTGTAACCAGGCTTCTGGGAAAGCTACTGTACATACTGTAACCAGGCTTCTGGGAAAGCTACTGTACATACTGTAATCAGGCTTCTGGAAAGCTGCTGTACCATACTGTAACCAGGCTTCTGGAAGCTACTGTACCAGACTGTAACCAGGCTTCTGGAAAGCTGCTGTACCATACTGTAACCAGGCTTCTGGGAAAGCTGCTTGTACCATACTGTAACCAGGCTTCTGGGAAAGCTACTGTACCATACTGTAACCAGGCTTCTGGGAAAGCTACTGTACCATACTGTAACCAGGCTTCTGGGAAAGCTACTGTACCATACTGTAACCAGGCTTCTGGGAAAGCTACTGTACCATACTGTAACCAGGCTTCTGGGAAAGCTGCTGTACCATACTGTAACCAGGCTTCTGGGAAAGCTACTGTACCAGACTGTAACCAGGCTTCTGGGAAAGCTGCTGTACCATACTGTAACCAGGCTTCTGGAAAGCTACTGTACCATACTGTAACCAGGCTTCTGGGAAAGCTACTGTACCATACTGTAACCAGGCTTCTGGGAAAGCTACTGTACCATACTGTAACCAGGCTTCTGGGAAAGCTGCTGTACCATACTGTAACCAGGCTTCTGGGAAGCTACTGTACCAGACTGTAACCAGGCTTCTGGGAAAGCTACTGTACCATACTGTAACCAGGCTTCTGGGAAAGCTGCTGTACCATACTGTAACCAGGCTTCTGGGAAAGCTACTGTACCATACTGTAACCAGGCTTCTGGGAAAGCTACTGTACCATACTGTAACCAGGCTTCTGGGAAAGCTACTGTACCAGACTGTAACCAGGCTTCTGGGGAAAGCTGCTGTACCAGACTGTAACCAGGCTTCTGGGAAAGCTACTGTACCATACTGTAACCAGGCTTCTGGGAAAGCTGCTGTACCATACTGTAACCAGGCTTCTGGGAAAGCTACTGTACCATACTGTAACCAGGCTTCTGGGAAAGCTACTGTACCAGACTGTAACCAGGCTTCTGGGAAAGCTACTGTACCATACTGTAACCAGGCTTCTGGGAAAGCTACTGTACCATACTGTAACCAGGCTTCTGGGAAAGCTGCTGTACCATACTGTAACCAGGCTTCTGGGAAAGCTACTGTAACATACTGTAACCAGGCTTCTGGAAAGCTACTGTACCATACTGTAACCAGGCTTCTGGAAAGCTACTGTACCAGACTGTAACCAGGCTTCTGGGAAAGCTACTGTACCAGACTGTGAACCAGGCTTCTGGGAAAGCTGCTGTACCATACTGTAACCAGGCTTCTGGGAAAGCTACTGTACCATACTGTAACCAGGCTTCTGGGAAAGCTGCTGTACCATACTGTAACCAGGCTTCTGGGAAAGCTACTGTACCATACTGTAACCAGGCTTCTGGGAAAGCTACTGTTACAAAGCTGTAACCAGCTTCTGGAAAGCGCTGTCCATACTGTACCAGGCGTCTGGAAAGCTGCTGTACCATACTGTAACCAAGCTTCTGGGAAAGCTACTGTACCATACTGTAACCAGGCTTCTGGGAAAGCTACTGTACCAGACTGTAACCAGGCTTCTGGGAAAAGCTGCTGTACCAGACTGTAACCAGGCTTCTGGGAAAGCTACTGTACCATACTGTAAACCAGGCTTCTGGGAAAGCTACTGGTACCATACTGTAACCAGGCTTCTGGGAAAGCTGCTGTACCATACTGTAACCAGGCTTCTGGGAAAGCTACTGTACCATACTGTAACCAGGCTTCTGGGAAAGCTGCTGTACCATACTGTAACCAGGCTTCTGGGAAAGCTACTGTACCATACTGTAACCAGGCTTCTGGGAAAGCTGCTGTACCATACTGTAACCAGGGCTTCTGGGAAAGCTACTGTACCAGACTGTACCAGGCTTCTGGGAAAGCTACTGTACCATACTGTAACCAGGCTTCTGGGAAAGCTACTGTACCATACTGTAACCAGGCTTCTGGGAAAGCTACTGTACCATACTGTAACCAGGCTTCTGGAAAGCTGCTGTACCATACTGTAACCAGGCTTCTGGAAAGCTACTGTACCATACTGTAACCAGGCTTCTGGAAAGCTGCTGTACCATACTGTAACCAGGCTTCTGGAAAGCTACGTACCAGACTGTAACTGCGCTTCTGGAAAGCTACGTACCATACTGTAACCAGGCTTCTGGGAAAGGCTACTGTACCATACTGTAACCAGGCTTCTGGGAAAGCTACTGTACCATACTGTAACCAGGCTTCTTGGGAAAGCTACTGTACCATACTGTAACCAGGCTTCTGGGAAAGCTACTGTACCATACTGTAACCAGGCTTCTGGGAAAGCTACTGTACCATACTGTAACCAGGCTTCTGGGAAAGCTACTGTACCATACTTGTAACCAGGCTTCTGGAAAGCTACTGTACCATACTGTAACCAGGCTTCTGGGAAAGCTACTGTACCATACTGTAACCAGGCTCTGGGAAAGCTACTGTACCATACTGTAACCAGGCTTCTGGGAAAGCTGCTGTACCATACTGTACCAGGCTTCTGGGAAAGCTACTGTACCATACTGTAACCAGGCTTCTGGGGAAAAGCCTCTGTACCATACTGTAACCAGGCTTCTGGGAAAGCTACTGTACCATACTGTAACCAGGCTTCTGGGAAAGCTGCTGTACCATACTGTAACCAGGCTTCTGGGAAAGCTACTGTACCATACTGTAACCAGGCTTCTGGGAAAGCTGCTGTACCATACTGTAACCAGGCTTCTGGGAAAGCTACTGTACATACTGTAACCAGGCTTCTGGGAAAGCTCTGTACCATACTGTAACCAGGCTTCTGGGAAAGCTACTGTACCATACTGTAACCAGGCTTCTGGGAAAGCTACTGTACCATACTGTAACCAGGCTTCTGGGAAAGCTAGCTGTACCATACTGTAACCAGGCTTCTGGGAAAGCTACTGTACCATACTGTAAACCAGGCTTCTGGAAAGCTGCTGTACCATACTGTAACCAGGCTTCTGGGAAAGCTACTGTACCATACTGTAACCAGGCTTCTGGGAAAGCTACTGTACCATACTGTAACCAGGCTTCTGGGAAAGCTACTGTACCATACTGTAACCAGGCTTCTGGGAAAGCTACTGTACCATACTGTAACCAGGCTTCTGGGAAAGCTACTGTACCATACTGTAACCAGGCTCTGGGAAAGCTACTGTACCATACTGTAACCAGGCTTCTGGGAAAGCTACTGTACCATACTGTAACCAGGCTTCTGGGAAAGCTACTGTACATACTGTAACCAGGCTTCTGGGAAAGCTACTGTACCATACTGTAACCAGGCTTCTGGGAAAGCTACTGTACCATACTGTAACCAGGCTTCTGGGAAAGCTACTGTACCATACTGTAACCAGGCTTCTGGGAAGCTACTGTACCATACTGTAACCAGGCTTCTGGAAAGCTACTGTACCATACTGTAACCAGGCTTCTGGGAAAGCTACTGTACCATACTGTAACCAGGCTTCTGGGAAAGCCTACTGTACCATACTGTAACCCAGGCTTCTGGGAAGCTACTTGCTACCATACTGTACCAGGCTTCTGGGAAAGCTGCTGACCATACTGTAACCAGGCTTCTGGAAAGCTACTGTACCAGACTGGTAACCAGGCTTCTGGGAAAGCTACTGTACCATACTGTAACCAGGCTTCTGGGAAAGCTACTGTACCATACTGTAACCAGGCTTCTGGGAAAGCTACTGTACCATACTGTAACCAGGCTTCTGGGAAAGCTACTGTACCATACTGTAACCAGGCTTCTGGGAAAGCTACTGTACCATACTGTAACCAGGCTTCTGGGAAAGCTGCTGCTACATACTGTAACCAGGCTTCTGGGAAAGCTACCTGTACCATACTGTAACCAGGCTTCTGGGAAAGCTGCTGTACCATACTGTAACCAGGCTTCTGGGAAAGCTACTGTACCATACTGTCAACCAGGCTTCTGGGAAGCTACTGTACCATACTGTAACCAGGCTTCTGGGAAAGCTACTGTACCATACTGTAACCAGGCTTCTGGGAAAGCTGCTGTACCATACTGTAACCAGGCTTCTGGGAAAGCTACTGTACCATACTGTAACCAGGCTTCTGGGAAAGCTACTGTACCATACTGTAACCAGGCTTCTGGAAAGCTACTGTACCATACTGTAACCAGGCTTCTGGAAAGCTACTGTACCATACTGTAACCAGGCCTCTGGACCTGTACATACTGTACCAGGCAATCTGGGAAGCTACTGTACCATCTGTAACCAGGCTTCTGGGAAAGCTACTGTACCATACTGTAACCAGGCTTCTGGGAAAGCTACTGTACCAGACTGTACCCAGGCTTCTGGGAAAGCTACTGTACCATACTGTAACCAGGCTTCTGGGAAAGCTACTGTACCATACTGTAACCAGGCTTCTGGGAAAGCTACTGTACCAGACTGTAACCAGGCTTCTGGGAAAGCTACTGTACCATACTGTAACCAGGCCTTCTTGGGAAAGCTTACTGTACCATACTGTAACCAGGCTTCTGGGAAAGCTACTGTACCATACTGTAACCAGGCTTCTGGGAAAGCTACTGTACCATACTGTAACCAGGCTTCTGGAAAGCTACTGTACCATACTGTAACCAGGCTTCTGGGAAAGCTGCTGTACCAGACTGTAAACCAGGCTTCTGGGAAAGCTACTGTACCATACTGTAACCAGGCTTCTGGGAAAGCTGCTGTACCATACTGTAACCAGGCTTCTGGGAAAGCTACTGTACCATACTGTAACCAGGCTTCTGGGAAAGCTACTGTACCATACTGTAACCAGGCTTCTGGGGAAAGCTGACTGTACCATACTGTAACCAGGCTTCTGGGAAAGCTGCTGTACCATACTGTAACCAGGCTTCTGGAAAGCTACTGTACCATACTGTAACCAGGCTTCTGGGAAAGCTACTGTACCATACTGTAACCAGGCTTCTGGGAAAGCCTGTACCTGTAACCAGCCTGGACTGTAACCAGGCTTCTGGGAAAGCTGCTGTACCATACTGTAACCAGGCTTCTGGGAAAGCTACTGTACCATACTGTAACCAGGCTTCTGGGAAAGCTACTGTACCATACTGTAACCAGGCTTCTGGAAAGCTACTGTACCATACTGTAACCAGGCTTCTGGGAAAGCTACTGTACCAGACTGTAACCAGGCTTCTGGGAAGCTACTGTACCAGACTGTAACCAGGCTTCTGGGAAAGCTACTGTACCATACTGTAACCAGGCTTCTGGGAAAGCTACTGTACCATACTGTAACCAGGCTTCTGGGAAAGCTACTGTACCATACTGTAACCAGGCTTCTGGGAAAGCTACTGTACCATACTGTAACCAGGCTTCTGGAAGTACTGTACCAACTGTACAGGCTTCTGGGAAAGCTACTGTACCATACTGTAACCAGGCTTCTGGGAAAGCTACTGTACCATACTGTAACCAGGCTTCTGGGAAAGCTACTGTACCATACTGTAACCAGGCTTCTGGGAAAGCTACTGTACCATACTGTAACCAGGCTTCTGGAAAGCTACTGTACCATACTGTAACCAGGCTTCTGGGAAAGCTACTGTACCATACTGTAACCAGGCTTCTGGGAAAGCTACTGTACCATACTGTAACCAGGCTTCTGGGAAAGCTACTGTACCATACTGTAACCAGGCTTCTGGAAAAGCTACTGTACCATACTGTAACCAGGCTTCTGGGAAGCTACTGTACCATACTGTAACCAGGCTTCTGGGAAAGCTACTGTACCATACTGTAACCAGGCTTCTTGGAAAGCTACTGTACCATACTGTAACCAGGCTTCTGGGAAAGCTACTGTACCATACTGTAACCAGGCTTCTGGGAAAGCTACTGTACCATACTGTAACCAGGCTTCTGGGAAAGCTACTGTACCAGACTGTAACCAGCTTCTGGGAAAAGCTACTGTACCATACTGTAACCAGGCTTCTGGAAAGCTACTGTACCAATACTGTAACCAGGCTTCTGGAAAGCTACTGTACCATACTGTAACCAGGCTTCTGGGAAAGCTACTGTACCATACTGTAACCAGGCTTCTGGGGAAAGCTACTGTACCATACTGTAACCAGGCTTCTGGGAAAGCTTACTGTACCATACTGTAACCAGGCTTCTGGGAAAGCTACTGTACCATACTGTAACCAGGCTTCTGGAAAGCTACTTTACCATACTTAAACCAGGCTTCTGGGAAAGCTACTGTACCATACTGTAACCAGGCTTCTGGGAAAGCTACTGTACCATACTGTAACCAGGCTTCTGGGAAAGCTACTGTACCAGACTGTAACCAGGCTTCTGGGAAAGCTACTGGTACCATACTGTAACCAAGGCTTCTGGGAAGCTACTGTACCATACTGTCAACCAGGCTTCTGGGAAAGCTACTGTACCATACTGTAACCAGGCTTCTGGGAAAGCTACTGTACCATACTGTAACCAGGCTTCTGGAAAGCTACTGTACCATACTGTAACCAGGCTTCTGGGAAAGCTACTGTACCATACTGTAACCAGGCTTCTGGGAAAGCTACTGTACCATACTGTAACCAGGCTTCTGGGAAAGCTACTGTACCATACTGTAACCAGGCTTCTGGGAAAGCTACTGTACCAGACTGTAACCAGGCTTCTGGGAAGCTGCTGTACCATACTGTAACCAGGCTTCTGGAAAGCTACTGTACCATACTGTAACCAGGCTTCTGGGAAAGCTACTGTACCATACTGTAACCAGGCTTCTGGGAAAGCTACTGTACCAGACTGTAACCAGGCTTCTGGGAAAGCTACTGTAAACCGGCTTCTGGGAAAGCTACTGTACCAGACTGTAACCAGGCTTCTGGGAACAGCTACTGTACCATACTGTAACCAGGCTTCTGGGAAAAGCTACTGTACCAGACTGTAAACCAGGCTTCTGGGAAAGGCAGCTCGTACCATACTGTAACCAGGCTTCTGGGAAAGCTACTGTACCAGACTGTAACCAGGCTTCTGGGAAAGCTACTGTACCAATACTGTAACCAGGCTTCTGGGAAAGCTACTGTACCATACTGTAACCAGGCTTCTGGAAAGCTACTGTACAACTGTAACCAGGCTTCTGGGAAAGCTACTGTACCATACTGTAACAGGCTTCTGGGAAAGCTACTGTACCAGACTGTAACCAGGCTTCTGGGAAAGCTACTGTACCATACTGTAACCAGGCTTCTGGGAAAGCTACTGTACCATACTGTAACCAGGCTTCTGGAAAGCTACTGTTACCATACTGTAACCAGGCTTCTGGGAAAGCTACTGTACCATACTGTACCAGGCTTCTGGAAAGCTACTGTACCATACTGTAACCAGGCTTCTGGGAGGGCCCCCCCCCCCTTCTTAAAAACTGCTGTAGCCATACTGTAACCAGGGCTTCTGGGAAAGCTACTGTACCATACTGTAACCAGGCTTCTGGGAAAGCTACTGTACCATACTGTAACCAGGCTTCTGGGAAAGCTACTGTACCATACTGTAACCAGGCTTCTGGGAAAGCTACTGTACCATACTGTAACCAGGCTTCTGGGAAAGCTACTGTACCAGACTGTAACCAGGCTTCTGGGAAAGCTACTGTACCATACTGTAACCAGGCTTCTGGGAAAGCTACTGTACCAGACTGTAACCAGGCTTCTGGGAAAGCTACTGTACCATACTGTAACCAGGCTTCTGGGAAAGCTACTGTACCATACTGTAACCAGGCTTCTGGGAAAGCTACTGTACCAGACTGTAACCAGGCTTCTGGGAAAGCTACTGTACCATACTGTAACCAGGCTTCTGGGAAAGCTACTGTACCAGACTGTAACCAGGCTTTCTGGGAAAGCTACTGTACCATACTGTAACCAGGCTTCTGGGAAAGCTACTGTACCATACTGTAACCAGGCTTCTGGGAAAGCTACTGTACCATACTGTAACCAGGCTTCTGGGAAAGTACCATACTGTAACCAGGCTTCTGGGAAAGCTACTGTACCATACTGTAACCAGGCTTCTGGGAAAGCTACTGTACCATACTGTAACCAGGCTTCTGGGAAAGCTACTGTACCATACTGTAACCAGGCTTCTGGGAAAGCTAGCTGTACCATACTGTAACCAGGCTTCTGGGAAAGCTTACTGTACATACTGTAACCAGGCTTCTGGGAAGCTACTGTACCATACTGTAACCAGGCTTCTGGGAAAGCTACTGTACCATACTGTAACCAGGCTTCTGGGAAAGCTACTGTACCATACTGTAACCAGGCTTCTGGGAAAGCTACTGTACATACTGTAACCAGGCTTCTGGGAAAGCGACTGTACCATACTGTAACCAGGCTTCTGGGAAAGCTACTGTACATACTGTAACAGGCTTCTGGGAAAGCTACTGTACCAACTGTAACCAGGCTTCTGGGAAAGCTACTTACCATAACTGTAACCCAGGCTTCTGGGAAGCTACTGTACCATACTGTAACCAGGCTTCTGGAAAGCTACTGTACCAGACTGTAACCAGGCTTCTGGAAAGCTACGGTACCAGACGTACCAACTGATACCAGGCTTCTGGGAAAGCTACTGTACCAGACTGTAACCAGGCTTCTGGGAAAGCTGCTGTACCATACTGTAACCAGGCTTCTGGGAAAGCTACTGTACCATACTGTAACCAGGCTTCTGGGAAAGCTACTGTACCATACTGTAACCAGGCTTCTGGGAAAGCTACTGTACCATACTGTAACCAGGCTTCTGGGAAAGCTACTGTACCATACTGTAACCAGGCTTCTGGGAAAGCTACTGTACCAGACTGTAACCAGGCTTCTGGGAAAGCTACTGTACCATACTGTAACCAGGCTTCTGGGAAAGCTACTGTACCATACTGTAACCAGGCTTCTGGGAAAGCTACTGTACCATGCTGTAACCAGGCTTCTGGAAGCTACTGTACCAACGTTAACCAGGCTTCTGGGAAAGCTACTGTACCATACTGTAACCAGGCTTCTGGGAAAGCTACTGTACCATACTGTAACCAGGCTTCTGGGAAAGCTACTGTACCATACTGTAACCAGGCTTCTGGGAAAGCTACTGTACCATACTGTAACCAGGCTTCTGGGAAAGCTACTGTACCATAACTGTAACCAGGCTTCTGGGAAAGCTACTGTACCATACTGTACAGCTTCTGGGAAAGCTACTGTACCAGACTGTAACCAGGCTTCTGGGAAAGCTACTGTACATACTGTAACCAGGCTTCTGGGAAAGCTACTGTACCAGACTGTAACCAGGCTTCTGGGAAAGCTACTGTACCAGACTGTAACCAGGCTTCTGGGAAAGCTACTGTACCATACTGTAACCAGGCTTCTGGGAAAGCTACTGTACCAGACTGTAACCAGGCTTCTGGGAAAGCTACTGTACCATACTGTAACCAGGCTTCTGGGAAAGCTACTGTAGCCAGACTGTAACCAGGCTTCTGGGAAAGCTACTGTACCATACTGTAACCAGGCTTCTGGGAAAGCTACTGTCCATACTGTAACCAGGCTTCTGGGAAAGCTACTGTACCATACTGTAACCAGGCTTTCTGGGAAAGCTACTGTACCATACTGTAACAGGCTTCTGGGAAAGCTACTGTACATACTGTAACCAGGCTTCTGGGAATAGCTACTGTTACCATACTGTAACCAGGCTTCTGGAAAGCTACTGTACCATACTGTACCAGGCTTCTGGGAAAGCTACTGTACCATACTGTAACCAGGCTTCTGGGAAAGCTACTGTACCATACTGTACCAGGCTTCTGGGAAAGCTACTGTACCATACTGTAACCAGGCTTCTGGGAAAGCTACTGTACCATACTGTAACCAGGCTTCTGGAAATGCTACTGTACCATACTGTAACCAGGCTTCTGGGAAGCTACTGTTACCATACTGTAACCAGGCTTCTGGGAAAGCTACTGTACCATACTGTAACCAGGCTTCTGGGAAAGCTACTGTACCAGACTGTAACCAGGCTTCTGGGAAAGCTACTGTACCATACTGTAACCAGGCCTTCTGGGAAAGCTACTGTACCAGACTGTAACCAGGCTTCTGGGAAGCTACTGTACCATACTGTAACCAGCTTCTGGGGAAAGCTCTGTACCATACTGTAACAGGCTTCTGGGAAAGCTACTGTACCATACTGTAACCAGGCTTCTGGGAAAGCTACTGTACCATACTGTAACCAGGCTTCTGGGAAAGCTACTGTACCAGACTGTAACCAGGCTTCTGGGAAAGCTACTGTACCATACTGTAACCAGGCTTCTGGGAAAGCTACTGTACCATACTGTAACCAGGCTTCTGGGAAAGCTACTGTACCATACTGTAACCAGGCTTCTGGGAAAGCTACTGTACCATACTGTAACCAGGCTTCTGGGAAAGCTACTGTACCATACTGTAACCAGGCTTCTGGGAAAGCTACTGTACCATACTGTAACCAGGCTTCTGGGAAAGCTACTGTACCATACTGTAACCAGGCTTCTGGGAAAGCTACTGTACCTACTGTAACCAGGCTTCTGGGAAAGCTACTGTACCAACTAACCAGGCTTCTGGAAAGCTACTGTACCATACTGTAACCAGGCTTCTGGGAAAGCTACTGTACCATACTGTAACCAGGCTTCTGGGAAACTGTAACCAGGCTTCTGGGAAAGCTACTGTACCATACTGTAACCAGGCTTCTGGGGAAAGCTGCTGTACCATACTGTAACCAGGCTTCTGGGAAGCTACTGTACCATACTGTAACCAGGCTTCTGGAAAGCTACTGTACCATACTGTAACCAGGCTTCTGGGAAAGCTACTGTACCATACTGTAACCAGGCTTCTGGGAAAGCTGCTGTACCATACTGTAACCAGGCTTCTGGAAAGCTACTGTTACCATACTGTAACCAGGCTTCTGGGAAAGCTACTGTTACCATACTGTAACAGGCTTCTGGGAAAGCTACTGTACCATACTGTAACCAGGCTTCTGGGAAAGCTACTGTACCAGACTGTAACCAGGCTTCTGGGAAAGCTACTGTACATACTGTAACCAGGCTTCTGGGAAGCTACTGTACCAGACTGTAACCAGGCTTCTGGGAAAGCTACTGTACCATACTGTAACCAGGCTTCTGGGAAAGCTACTGTACCATACTGTAACCAGGCTTCTGGGAAAGCTACTGTACCAGACTGTAACCAGGCTTCTGGGAAAGCTACTGTACCATACTGTAACCAGGCTTCTGGGAAAGCTACTGTACCAGACTGTAACCAGGCTTCTGGGAAAGCTACTGTACCATACTGTAACCAGGCTTCTGGGAAAGCTACTGTACCATACTGTAACCAGGCTTCTGGGAAAGCTACTGTACCATACTGTAACCAGGCTTCTGGGAAAGCTGCTGTACCATACTGTAACCAGGCTTCTGGGAAAGCTACTGTAACCATACTGTAACCAGGCTTCTGGGAAAGGCTACTGTACCATACTGTAACCAGGCTTCTGGGGAAAGCTACTGTACCATACTGTAACCAGGCTTCTGGGAAAGCTACTGTACCATACTGTAACCAGGCTTCTGGGAAGCTACTGTACCATACTGTAACCAGGCTTCTGGGAAAGCTACTGTACCATACTGTAACCAGGCTTCTGGGAAAGCTACTGTCGCCATACTGGTAACCAGCTTCTGGGAAGCTGCTGTACCATACTGTAACCAGGCTTCTGGGAAAGCTACTGTACCATACTGTAACCAGGCTTCTGGGAAAGCTACTGTACCATACTGTAACCAGGCTTCTGGGAAAGCTGCTGTACCATACTGTAACCAGGCTTCTGGGAAAGCTACTGTACCATACTGTAACCAGGCTTCTGGGAAAGCTACTGTACCATACTGTAACCAGGCTTCTGGGAAAGCTACTGTACCATACTGTAACCAGGCTTCTGGGAAAGCTACTGTACCATACTGTAACCAGGCTTCTGGGAAGCTACTGTACCAGACTGTACCAGGCTTCTGGGAAAGCTACTGTACCATACTGTAACCAGGCTTCTGGGAAAGCTACTGTACCAGACTGTAACCAGGCTTCTGGGAAAGCTACTGTACCATACTGTAACCAGGCTTCTGGGAAAGCTACTGTACCATACTGTAACCAGGCTTCTGGGAAAGCTACTGTACCAGACTGTAACCAGGCTTCTGGGAAAGCTACTTTACCATACTGTAACCAGGCTTCTGGGAAAGCTACTGTACCAGACTGTAACCAGGCTTCTGGGAAAGCTACTGTACCATACTGTAACCCAGGCTTCTGGGAAAGCTACTGTACCATACTGTAACCAGGCTTCTGGGAAAGCTACTGTACCTACTGTAACCAGGCTTCTGGGAAAGCTACTGTACCATACTGTAACCAGGCTTCTGGGAAAGCTACTGTACCATACTGTAACCAGGCTCTGGAAGCTGCTGTACCCTACGTAACCAGGCTTCTGGAAAGACTGTACCATACTGTAACCAGGCTTCTGGGAAAGCTACTGTCACATACTGTAACCAGGCTTCTGGGAAAGCTACTGTACCATACTGTAACCAGGCTTCTGGGAAAGCTACTGTACCATACTGTAACCAGGCTTCTGGGAAGCTACTGTACCATACTGTAACCAGGCTTCTGGGAAAGCTACTGTACCATACTGTAACCAGGCTTCTGGGAAAGCTGCCTGTACCATACTGTAACCAGGCTTCTGGGGAAGCTGCTGTACCATACTGTAACCAGGCTTCTGGGAAAGCTACTGTACCATACTGTAACCAGGCTTCTGGGAAAGCTACTGTACCATACTGTAACCAGGCTTCTGGGAAAGCTACTGTACCATACTGTAACCAGGCTTCTGGGAAAGCTACTGTACCATACTGTAACCAGGCTTCTGGGAAAGCTACTGTACCATACTGTAACCAGGCTTCTGGGAAAGCTACTGTACCAGACTGTAACCAGGCTTCTGGGAAAGCTACTGTACCATACTGTAACCAGGCTTCTGGGAAAGCTACTGTACCAGACTGTAACCAGGCTTCTGGGAAAGCTACTGTACCAGACTGTAACCAGGCTTCTGGGAAAGCTGCTGTACCATACTGTAACCAGGCTTCTGGGAAAGCTACTGTACCAGACTGTAACCAGGCTTCTGGGAAAGCTACTGTACCATACTGTAACCAGGCTTCTGGGAAAGCTACTGTACCAGACTGTAACCAGGCTTCTGGGAAAGCTACTGTACCATACTGTAACCAGGCTTCTGGGAAAGCTGCTGTACCATACTGTAACCAGGCTTCTGGGAAAGCTACTGTACCATACTGTAACCAGGCTTCTGGGAAAGCTACTGTACCATACTGTAACCAGGCTTCTGGGAAAGCTACTGTACCATACTGTAACCAGGCTTCTGGGAAAGCTACTGTACCATACTGTAACCAGGCTTCTGGGAAAGCTACTGTACCATACTGTAACCAGGCTTCTGGGAAAGCTACTGTACCAGACTGTAACCAGGCTTCTGGGGAAGCTACTGTACCATACTGTAACCAGGCTTCTGGGAAAGCTGCTGTACCAGACTGTAACCAGGCTTCTGGGAAAGCTACTGTACCAGACTGTAACCAGGCTTCTGGGGAAGCTACTGTACCAGACTGTAACCAGGCTTCTGGGAAAGCTGCTGTACCATACTGTAACCAGGCTTCTGGGAAAGCTACTGTACCATACTGTAACCAGGCTTCTGGGAAAGCTGCTGTACCATACTGTAACCAGGCTTCTGGGAAAGCTGCTGTACCATACTGTAACCAGGCTTCTGGGAAAGCTACTGTACCATACTGTAACCAGGCTTCTGGGAAAGCTACTGTACCATACTGTAACCAGGCTTCTGGGAAGCTGCTGTACCATACTGTAACCAGGCTTCTAGGAAAGCTGCTGTACCAGACTGTAACCAGGCTTCTGGGAAAGCTACTGTACCATACTGTAACCAGGCTTCTGGGAAAGCTACTGTACCATACTGTAACCAGGCTTCTAGGAAAGCTGCTGTACCATACTGTAACCAGGCTTCTGGGAAAGCTACTGTACCATACTGTAACCAGGCTTCTGGGAAAGCTACTGTACCATACTGTAACCAGGCTTCTGGGAAAGCTACTGTACCAGACTGTAACCAGGCTTCTGGGAAAGCTACAGTACCATACTGTAACCAGGCTTCTGGGAAAGCTACTGTACCATACTGTAACCAGGCTTCTGGGAAAGCTACTGTACCAGACTGTAACCAGGCTTCTGGGAAAGCTACTGTACCATACTGTAACCAGGCTTCTGGGAAAGCTACTGTACCAGACTGTAACCAGGCTTCTGGGAAAGCTACTGTACCATACTGTAACCAGGCTTCTGGGAAAGCTGCTGTACCATACTGTAACCAGGCTTCTGGGAAAGCTACTGTACCATACTGTAACCAGGCTTCTGGGAAAGCTGCTGTACCATACTGTAACCAGGCTTCTGGGAAAGCTACAGTACCATACTGTAACCAGGCTTCTGGGAAAGCTGCTGTACCAGACTGTAACCAGGCTTCTGGGAAAGCTACTGTACCATACTGTAACCAGGCTTCTGGGAAAGCTACTGTACCATACTGTAACCAGGCTTCTGGGAAAGCTACTGTACCATACTGTAACCAGGCTTCTGGGAAAGCTACTGTACCAGACTGTAACCAGGCTTCTGGGAAAGCTGCTGTACCAGACTGTAACCAGGCTTCTGGGAAAGCTACTGTACCATACTGTAACCAGGCTTCTGGGAAAGCTACTGTACCATACTGTAACCAGGCTTCTGGGAAAGCTACTGTACCAGACTGTAACCAGGCTTCTGGGAAAGCTACTGTACCATACTGTAACCAGGCTTCTGGGAAAGCTGCTGTACCATACTGTAACCAGGCTTCTGGGAAAGCTACTGTACCATACTGTAACCAGGCTTCTGGGAAAGCTACTGTACCAGACTGTAACCAGGCTTCTGGGAAAGCTACTGTACCATACTGTAACCAGGCTTCTGGGAAAGCTGCTGTACCAGACTGTAACCAGGCTTCTGGGAAAGCTGCTGTACCATACTGTAACCAGGCTTCTGGGAAAGCTACTGTACCATACTGTAACCAGGCTTCTGGGAAAGCTACTGTACCATACTTTAACCAGGCTTCTGGGAAAGCTGCTGTACCATACTGTAACCAGGCTTCTGGGAAAGCTACTGTACCAGACTGTAACCAGGCTTCTGGGAAAGCTACTGTACCAGACTGTAACCAGGCTTCTGGGAAAGCTACTGTACCAGACTGTAACCAGGCTTCTGGGAAAGCTACTGTACCATACTGTAACCACTACTAACTACTGCTGTTATTTTATTTGTTTTATTTATTTAACCTTTATTTAACCTTTATTTAACCTTTATTTAACCTTTATTTAACCTTTATATAACCAGGTCGGCCAGTTGAGAACTAGTTCTCATTTACAACTGCGACCTGGCCAAGATAAAGAAAAGCAGTGCGACACAAACAACAACAACAGAGTTACACATGGAATAAACAAATGTACAGTCAATAACACAATAGAAAAAGTCTATATACAGTGAGTGCAAATGGCGTGAGGAGGTAAGGCAATAAATAGGCCGTAGTGGTGAAATAATTACAACTAATTAACACTGGAGTGATAGATGAGCAGATGGTGATGTGCAAGAGAGCAAAAAGTAAATAAAAACAATATTGGGATGAGGTAGGTAGTTGGATAGGCTTCTTACAGATGAGTTGTGTACAGCTGAGGTAGGTAGTTGGATAGGCTTCTTACAGATGAGTTGTGTACCGCTGCAGAGATCAGTTAGCTGCTCAGATAGCTGATGCTTAAAGTTAGTAAGGGAGATATAAGTCTCCAACTTCAGCAATTTTTGCAATTCGTTCCAGTCACTGGCAGCAGAGAACTGGAAGGAAAGGCGGCCAAAGGGGGTGTTGGCTTTGGGGGTGACCAGTGAGATGTACCTGCTGGATCACGTGCTACGGGTGGGTGTTGTTATGGTGGCCAGTGAGCTGAGATAAGGCGGAGCTTTACCTAGCTAAGACTTATAGATTACCTGGAGCCAGTGGGTGACGAATATGTAACGAAGGCCAGTGACGACAGGATACAGGTCACAGTGGTGGGTGGTATATGGGGCTTTGGTGACCAAATGGATGACACTGTGATAGACTGCATCCAGTTTGCTGAGTAGGGTATTGGGTGTTGGAGGCTATTTCATAAATGACATCGCCGAAGTCGAGGATCGGTAGGATGGTCAGTTTTACGAGGTTATGTTTGGCAGCTGTAGATCAGTGTCCTTTAGTCCTGGTCCTGGGGACCCTGAAGGGGGGAACTTTTTAGTTTATTACCCCAGCACATTGCTATTCATTATGGTATGTTCATTTTCACTAATACATTTAGTCATTTATCAGACACTCTTATCCAGAGTGACTTCAGTGCATTAAACTAAAGGCAGATAAACAACAACATCCTGTATCACATAGGAAGTCAACTGTTTCTGTTACCATTACTGAGAGGGTTGTTGCTGTTGGGGTCTGCTATTGGCTAATGTACTTCTGTATGTTAAAATACAAAATACATGCATTTGAATTAAATACATGAAAATACACGTAATTTGTCGTTTATTTTTCAAACATTGATCTTTATGTTATTTTGTAATTGTATTTTGACATTTTCCCTCTTTCCCTTGTTGTGATCAATGTAGTTTCCTCTTCACTTCAACCCAAAACATGTGGTGACATTAAATCAATGTGGAAAGCTGATTGGATTTGCAAGTCAACTACATAAGAGCATTTCATCTTGTGGCCGACAATGAATGCAACAAGTAATCATTCTCTAATTCTTTAGAGGCTAATTCATTGAGTCTATATACCAACTCTATACACCAAATCTATATACCAGTCTACCAAGTCTATATACCAGTCTACCAAGTCTATATACCAAATCTATATACCAGTCTAACAAGTCTATATACCAGTCTACCAAGTCTATATACCACATTTATATACCAGTCTACCAAGTCTATAAACCAAGTAATCATTCTCTAATTCTTTAGAGGCTAATTCATTGAGTCTATATACCAACTCTAGAGTCAATCTGATCTATGGTTCATGAGTAGATGTTTGAAGTATGTTTTAGCATTAGCATGTGTGCTAACATGCATCTATATGTACAGTGAGGCATATTTAACATAGCAACTATTTTTTCTCAAAACCATTAAATACTCAAAATCTGAAGTGAATCTGATGTATGGCTCATAAAGGGGAAGATGATTCCAAATGGTTTTGAACATTAGTTCTACATATGCAAATCATGATTTGTTAATAGTTTCCTTGTTTGTTTTTTTAAATATCAGTACAACATTCAGTGTGGTTCATCTTAGAGACGTCCATGATAGGGATGACAAGTTTCAAGTTGATAGGCCACTGTGGAGTGGATTTACAGGGATTTAAATGGACACATAAAATCAGCTATCTGTTGACCCTTAGCGTTTCTCAGACTAGGTGAAGATGTTCCATGGGCCTCTACATTCTGAATTAGGTGTCATTTGGTCCAAGAAGATTATTTAGCTACTGTTTTGCATATTTTATCATATTAGCGTATGTTATGTACTGGTTAAGTGTGGGAATCTTTGAATGCATCAAAGTTATTTTCTCAAACGCAATATGGACCATTGTGATGAGTCCTATTTATGGACCATTGTGATGAGTCCTATTTATGGACCATTGTGATGAGTCCTATTTAGGGACCATTGTGATGAGTCCTATTTAGGGACCATTGTGATGAGTCCTATTTAGGGACCATTGTGATGAGTCCTATTTAGGGACCATTGTGATGAGTCCTATTTAGGGACCATTGTGATGAGTCCTATTTAGGGACCATTGTGATGAGTCCTCTTTAGGGACCATTGTGATGAGTCCTATTTATGGACCATTGTGATGAGTCCTATTTATGGACCATTGTGATGAGTCCTATTTATGGACCATTGTGATGAGTCCTATTTAGGGACCATTATGATGAGTCCTCTTTAGGGACCATTGTGATGAGTCCTATTTATGGACCATTGTGATGAGTCCTATTTATGGACCATTGTGATGAGTCCTATTTAGGGACCATTATGATGAGTCCTCTTTAGGGACCATTGTGATGAGTCCTATTTATGGACCATTGTGATGAGTCCTATTTAGGGACCATTGTGATGAGTCCTATTTAGGGACCATTGTGATGAGTCCTATTTAGGGACCATTGTGATGAGTCCTATTGAGGGACTATTGTGATGAGTCCTCTTTATGGACCATTGTGATGAGTCCTATTTAGGGACCATTGTGATGAGTCCTATTTAGGGACCATTGTGATGAGTCATATTTAGGGACCATTGTGATGAGTCCTATTTATGGACCATTGTGATGAGTCCTATTTATGGACCATTGTGATGAGTCCTATTTATGGACCATTGTGATGAGTCCTATTTATGGACCATTGTGATGAGTCCTATTTATGGACCATTGTGATGAGTCCTATTTATGGACCATTGTGATGAGTCCTATTTATGGACCATTGTGATGAGTCCTATTTAGGGACCATTGTGATGAGTCCTATTTAGGGACCATTGTGATGAGTCCTATTTATGGACCATTGTGATGAGTCCTATTTAGGGACCATTGTGATGAGTCCTCTTTAGGGACCATTGTGATGAGTCCTCTTTATGGACCATTGTGATGAGTCCTATTTATGGACCATTGTGATGAGTCCTATTTATGGACCATTGTGATGAGTCCTATTTAGGGACCATTGTGATGAGTCCTATTTAGGGACCATTGTGATGAGTCCTCTTTAGGGACCATTGTGATGAGTCCTATTTATGGACCATTGTGATGAGTCCTATTTATGGACCATTGTGATGAGTCCTCTTTATGGACCATTGTGATGAGTCCTATTTATGGACCATTGTGATGAGTCCTATTTATGGACCATTGTGATGAGTCCTATTTATGGACCATTGTGATGAGTCCTATTTATGGACCATTGTGATGAGTCCTCTTTATGGACCATTGTGATGAGTCCTATTTATGGACCATTGTGATGAGTCATATTTAGGGACCATTGTGATGAGTCTTATTTATGGACCATTGTGATGAGTCATATTTAGGGACCATTGTGATGAGTCCTATTTATGGACCATTGTGATGAGTCTTATTTAGGGACCATTGTGATGAGTCCTATTTAGGGACCATTGTGATGAGTCCTATTTATGGACCATTGTGATGAGTCCTATTTAGGGACCATTGTGATGAGTCTTATTTAGGGACCATTGTGATGAGTCCTATTTATGGACCATTGTGATGAGTCCTATTTATGGACCATTGTGATGAGTCATATTTAGGGACCATTGTGATGAGTCTTATTTATGGACCATTGTGATGAGTCATATTTAGGGACCATTGTGATGAGTCCTATTTATGGACCATTGTGATGAGTCTTATTTAGGGACCATTGTGATGAGTCCTATTTAGGGACCATTGTGATGAGTCCTATTTATGGACCATTGTGATGAGTCCTATTTAGGGACCATTGTGATGAGTCTTATTTAGGGACCATTGTGATGAGTCCTATTTAGGGACCATTGTGATGAGTCCTATTTATGGACCATTGTGATGAGTCATATTTAGGGACCATTGTGATGAGTCCTATTTAGGGACCATTGTGATGAGTCCTATTTAGGGACCATTGTGATGAGTCCTCTTTAGGGACCATTGTGATGAGTCCTCTTTAGGGACCATTGTGATGAGTCCTATTTAGGGACCATTGTGATGAGTCCTATTTAGGGACCATTGTGATGAGTCCTATTTAGGGACCATTGTGATGAGTCCTCTTTAGGGACCATTGTGATGAGTCCTATTTATGGACCATTGTGATGAGTCCTATTTAGGGACCATTGTGATGAGTCCTATTGATGGACCATTGTGATGAGTCCTATTTAGGGACCATTGTGATGAGTCCTATTTATGGACCATTGTGATGAGTCCTATTTAGGGACCATTGTGATGAGTCCTATTTATGGACCATTGTGATGAGTCCCTATTTAGGGACCATTGTAATGAGTCCTATTTATGGACTATTGTGATGAGTCCTATTTATGGACCATTGTGATGAGTCCTATTTATGGACCATTGTGATGAGTCCTCTTTATGGACCATTGTGATGAGTCCTCTTTATGGACCATTGTGATGAGTCCTATTTAGGGGCCATTGTGATGAGTCCTATTTAGGGACCATTGTGATGAGGCCTATTTAGGGACCATTGTGATGAGTCCTATTTAGGGACCATTGTGATGAGTCCTATTTAGGGACCATTGTGATGAGTCCTATTTATGGACCATTGTGATGAGTCCTATTTAGGGACCATTGTGATGAGTCCTATTTAGGGACCATTGTGATGAGTCCTATTTAGGGACCATTGTGATGAGTCCTATTTATGGACCATTGTGATGAGTCCTATTTATGGACCATTGTGATGAGTCCTCTTTATGGACCATTGTGATGAGTCCTATTTAGGGGCCATTGTGATGAGTCCTATTTAGGGACCATTGTGATGAGTCCTATTTAGGGACCATTGTGATGAGTCCTATTTAGGGACCATTGTGATGAGTCCTATTTATGGACCATTGTGATGAGTCCTATTTAGGGACCATTGTGATGAGTCCTATTTAGGGACCATTGTGATCAGTCCTATTTAGGGACCATTGTGATGAGTCCTATTTAGGGACCATTGTGATGAGTCCTATTTAGGGACTATTGTGATGAGTCCTCTTTAGGGACCATTGTGATGAGTCCTCTTTAGGGACCATTGTGATGAGTCCTATTTAGGGACCATTGTGATGAGTCCTATTTAGGGACCATTGTGATGAGTCCTATTTAGGGACCATTGTGATGAGTCCTATTTAGGGACCATTGTGATGAGTCCTATTTAGGGACCATTTTGATGAGTCCTCTTTAGGGACCATTGTGATGAGTCCTATTTAGGGACTATTGTGATGAGTCCTATTTAGGGACCATTGTGATGAGTCCTATTTAGGGACCATTGTGATGAGTCCTCTTTAGGGACCATTGTGATGAGTCCTCTTTAGGGACCATTGTGATGAGTCCTATTTAGGGGCCATTGTGATGAGTCCTATTTAGGGACCATTGTGATGAGTCCTATTTAGGGACCATTGTGATGAGTCCTATTTAGGGACCATTGTGATGAGTCCTATTTAGGGACCATTGTGATGAGTCCTATTTAGGGACCATTGTGATGAGTCCTCTGTAGGCACCATTGTGATGAGTCCTATTTAGGGACCATTGTGATGAGTCTTATTTAGGGACCATTGTGATGAGTCCTATTTCAGGACCATTGTGATGAGTCCTATTTAGGGACCATTGTGATGAGTCCTATTTAGGCACCATTGTGATGAGTCCATAGTGAATCTGACTTTTAGTCCCTGAGAAGTCTACGATGTGGAGTACAGGTGTCCTTCTACGATGTGGAGTACAGGTCTCGTTCTACGATGTGGAGTACAGGTCTCCTTCTACGATATGGAGTACAGGTCTCCTTCTACGATGTGGAGTACAGGTCTCGTTCTACGATGTGGAGTACAGGTCTCCTTCTACGATATGGAGTACAGGTCTCCTTCTACGATGTGGAGTACAGGTCTCCTTCTACAATGTGGAGTACAGGTCTCCTTCTACGATGTGGAGTACAGGTCTCCGTCTACGATGTGGAGTACAGGTCTCCTTCTACGATGTGGAGTACAGGTCTCCTTCTACGATGTGGAGTACAGGTCTCCTCTTACGATGTGGAGTACAGGCCTCCGTCTACGATATGGAGTACAGGTCTCCGTCTACGATGTGGAGTACAGGTCTCCTTCTACGATGTGGAGTACAGGTCTCCTTCTACGATGTAGAGTACAGGTCTCCTTCTACGATGTGGAGTACAGGTCTCCTTCTACGATGTGGAGTACAGGTCTCCTTCTACGATGTGGAGTACAGGTCTCCTTCTACGATGTGGAGTACAGGTCTCCTTCTACGATGTGGAGTACAGGTCTCCTTCTACGATGTGGAGTACAGGTCTCCTTCTACGATGTGGAGTACAGGTCTCCTTCTACGATGTGGAGTACAGGTCTCCTTCTACGATGTGGAATACAGGTCTCCTTCTACGATGTGGAGTACAGGTCTCCTTCTACGATGTGGAGTACAGGTCTCATATCTGTTCTTTCACTGGCTGCATCTTCACTGAGAAACCACACCTTCAACACTGGTAGCCATCTGAATCGCCGCGTCCCAAACACTCACTGGACCCATATTTACTTTCTATCTCTTTTTGATTTTTAATTTGTTTATACCTTCCGGAAACCTGCCTCACACAATGTGATACGGAATCGCTATTATTTTTAATTTTTAGAACACACTCAAGAACCTCCAGAAGCTAACCAGCTAACTAGCTACAAGCTATTTAGTCATTGTTAGTTTTTTTTTACCTGGATAACACTCGCCAGTCCAGCTTCCCTGCCCCATCCACCGCTGCCCCCTGGACACTGATCTCTTGGCCACATAGCTGATGCACGCTGGACTGTCCATTAATCACGGTACTCCATTCTGCTTGTTTGTTTTATCTGTTTGCCCCTTTGCCTAGTCAACGCCATTTTACCTGCTGTTGTTGTGCTAGCTGACTAGCTGTTGTTGTCTCACCTACTGTTTTAGCTAGCTTTCCCAATTCAACACCTGTGATTACTGTATGCCTCGCTGTATGTCTCTCTCAAATGTCAATATGCCTTGTATGCTGTTGTCCAGGTTAGTTATCATTGTTTTAGTTCACAATGGAGCCCCTAGTTCCACTCTTCATACCCCTGATAACTCCTTTGTCCCACCTCCCACACATGCGGTGACCTCACCCATTACAACCAGCATGTCCAGAGATACAACCTCTCTCATCATCACCCAGTGCCTGGGCTTACCTCCGCTGTACCCGCACCCCACCATACCCCTGTCTGCGCATTATGCCCTGAATATATTCTACCATGCCCAGAAACCTGCTCCTCTTATTCTCTGTCCCCAACGCTCTAGGCGACCAGTTTTGATAGACTTTAGCCACACCCTCATACTACTCCTTCTCTGTTCCGCGGGTGATGTGGAGGTAAACCCAGGCCCTGCATGTCCCCAGGCACCCTCATTTGTTGACTTCTGTGATCGAAAAAGCCTTGGTTTCATGCATGTCAACATCAGAAGCCTCCTCCCTAAGTTTGTTTTACTCACTGCTTTAGCACACTCCGCCAACCCTGATGTCCTTGCCGTGTCTGAATCCTGGCTCAGAAAGGCCACCAAAAATTCTGAGATTTCCATACCCAACTATAACATCTTCCGTCAAGATAGAACTGCCAAAGGGGGAGGAGTTGCAGTCTACTGCAGAGATAGTCTGCAAAGTAATGTCATACTTTCCAGGTCCATACCCAAACAGTTCGAACTACTAATTTTGAAAATTACTCTCTCCAGAAATAAGTCTCTCACTGTTGCCGCCTGCTACCGACCCCCCTCAGCTCCCAGCTGTGCCCTGGACACCATTTGTGAATTGATCGCCCCCCATCTAGCTTCAGAGTTTGTTCTGTTAGGTGACCTAAACTGGGATATGCTTAACACCCCGCCAGTCCTACAATCTAAGCTAGATGCCCTCAATCTCACACAAATCATCAAGGAACCCACCAGGTACAACCCTAACTCTGTAAACAAGGGCACACTCATAGACGTCATCCTGACCAACTGGCCCTCCAAATACACCTCAGCTGTCTTCAACCAGGATCTCAGCGATCACTGCCTCATTGCCTGTATCCGCTACGGAGCCGCAGTCAAACGACCACCCCTCATCACTGTCAAACGCTCCCTAAAACACTTCTGTGAGCGGGCCTTTCTAATCGCCTGGCCCGGGTATCCTGGAAGGACATTGACCTCATCCCGTCAGTTGAGGATGCCTGGTCATTCTTTAAAAGTAACTTCCTCACCATTTTAGATAAGCATGCTCGGTTCAAAAAATGCAGAACTAAGAACAGATACAGCCCTTGGTTCACCCCAGACCTGACTGCCCTCGACCAGCACAAAAACATCCTGTGGCGGACTGCAATAGCATCGAATAGTCCCCGTGCTATGCAACTGTTCAGGGAAGTCCGGAACCAATACACGCAGTCAGTCAGGAAAGCTAAGGCCAGCTTCTTCAGGCAGAAGTTTGCATCCTGTAGCTCCAACTCCAAAAAGTTCTGGGACACTGTGAAGTCCATGGAGAACAAGAGCACCTCCTCCCAGCTGCCCACTGCACTGAGGCTAGGTAACACGGTCACCACCGATAAATCCATGATTATCGAAAACTTCAATAAGCATTTCTCAACGGCTGGCCATGCCTTCCGCCTGGCTACTCCAACCTCGGCCAACAGCTCCGCCCCCCCCGCAGCTCCTCGCCCAAGCCTCTCCAGGTTCTCCTTTACCCAAATCCAGATATCAGATGTTCTGAAAGAGCTGCAAAACCTGGACCCGTACAAATCAGCTGGGCTTGACAATCTGGACCCTCTATTTCTGAAACTATCCGCCACCATTGTCGCAACCCCTATTACCAGCCTGTTCAACCTCTCTTTCATATCGTCTGAGATCCCCAAGGATTGGAAAGCTGCCGCAGTCATCCCCCTCTTCAAAGGGGGAGACACACTGGACCCAAACTGTTACAGACCTATATCCATCCTGCCCTGCCTATCTAAGGTCTTCGAAAGCCAAGTCAACAAACAGGTTACTGACCATCTCGAATCCCACCGTACCTTCTCCGCTGTGCAATCTGGTTTCCGAGCCGGTCACGGGTGCACCTCAGCCACACTCAAGGTACTAAACGATATCATAACCGCCATCGATAAAAGACAGTACTGTGCAGCCGTCTTCATCGACCTTGCCAAGGCTTTCGACTCTGTCAATCACCATATTCTTATCGGCAGACTCAGTAGCCTCGGTTTTTCGGATGACTGCCTTGCCTGGTTCACCAATTACTTTGCAGACAGAGTTCAGTGTGTCAAATCGGAGGGCATGCTGTCCGGTCCTCTGGCACTCTCTATGGGGGTGCCACAGGGTTCAATTCTCGGGCCGACTCTTTTCTCTGTATATATCAATGATGTTGCTCTTGCTGCGGGCGATTCCCTGATCCACCTCTACGCAGACGACACCATTCTATATACTTTCGGCCCGTCATTGGACACTGTGCTATCTAACCTCCAAACAAGCTTCAATGCCATACAACACTCCTTCCGTGGCCTCCAACTGCTCTTAAATGCTAGTAAAACCAAATGCATGCTTTTCAACCGATCGCTGCCTGCACCCGCATGCCCGACTAGCATCACCACCCTGGATGGTTCCGACCTTGAATATGTGGACATCTATAAGTACCTAGGTGTCTGGCTAGACCGCAAACTCTCCTTCCAGACTCATATCAAACATCTCCAATCGAAAATCAAATCAAGAGTCGGCTTTCTATTCCGCAACAAAGCCTCCTTCGCTCACGCCGCCAAGCTTACCCTAGTAAAACTGACTATCCTACCGATCCTCAACTTCGGCGATGTCATCTACAAAATGGCTTCCAACACTCTACTCAGCAAACTGGATGCAGTCTATCACAGTGCCATCCGTTTTGTCACTAAATCACCTTATACCACCCACCACTGCGACTTGTATGCTCTAGTCGGCTGGCCCTCGCTACATATTCGTCGCCAGACCCACTGGCTCCAGGTCATCTACAAGTCCATGCTAGCTAAAGCTCCGCCTTATTTCAGTTCACTGGTCACGATGGCAACACCCATCCGTAGCGCTCCAGCAGGTGTATCTCACTGATCATCCCTAAAGCCAACACCTCATTTGGCCGCCTTTCGTTCCAGTACTCTGCTGCCTGTGACTGGAACGAATTGCAAAAATCGCTGAAGTTGGAGACTTTTATCTCCCTCACCAACTTCAAACATCAGCTATCTGAGCAGCTAACCGATCGCTGCAGCTGTACATAGTCTATTGGTAAATAGCCCACCCGTTTTCACCTACCTCATCCCCATACTGTTTTTATTTATTTACTTTTCTGCTCTTTTGCACACCAATATCTCTACCTGTACATGACCATCTGATCATTTATCACTCCAGTGTTAATCTGCAAAATTGTAATTATTCGCCTACCTCCTCATGCCTTTTGCACACAATGTATATAGACTCCCCCTTTGTTTTCTACTGTGTTATTGACTTGTTAATTGTTTACTCCATGTGTAACTCTGTGTTGTCTGCTCACACTGCTATGCTTTATCTTGGCCAGGTCGCAGTTGCAAATGAGAACTTGTTCTCAACTAGCCTACCTGGTTAAATAAAGGTGTTCTCAACTAGCCTACCTGGTTAAATAAAGGTGAAATAAAATCAAATAAAAAATCCAAGCCCAGAGCCATTGGTCATCTCTCTTGTCTGTCACCTGGCCTAGATTAGAGAGACGACAACTGAGAATGTACATTTTTTATTTTATTTAATCTTTATTTAACTAGGCAAGTCAGTTAAGAAAAAATTAGTATTTACAATGACTGCCTACCCCGGCCAAACCTGGACGACGCTGGGCCAATTGTGCGCCGCCCTATGGGACTCCCAATCACAGCCGGATGTGATACTGTCTGAATTATATAGCCTGGAGCACATGTCTGTCAAATCCAAAATGGCACCCTATTCGCTATATAGTGCACTACTTTTGGCCAGAGCCCATACAAAGTAGTGTACTATATAGTGGATAGGGTGCCATTGGGTCTCACTAGTGTTCCATGTTCTGATGCCTCATTCAGTAGTAGCAGGTTGGAGCAGGGCGCTGGCCCCTGGCTTCACTAGAGGATATGAACCCCACATGGGCCACATCCACTGACTAGTCAACTTTTTTGTAAGACAAGCCTGATTCCATGTTGTGTAATGATATAAGTCCATGGAGGTGGGGGAAGTGCATGTTATGGTTTAACTGTCATGTGAATATAGTAATCATTTATATTGCAAAGCTAAGTAGACTTTACTGTCTATTTTCTGTGTATTTTAACTTTCGAAACTATGGAGAAAATCACAGAATAAACACTTAATTTAATCTGAAAGATGTGTGTGGTTTAATGGCACTGCTTGGTGCTCCTTGTGTTTCCACATGATCCTCTCACTCCACCATGTGGCCACAGATGGAACAGCACTCCAGACTGACTGAAGAGGAGAAAGAGATGGAGAGTGATGGAGAAAAACAAAGAGAGGTATGAAGACGCCGACACACATCAGGTCACGTTGATACAGCCTCCCTGTGTTATGTGGTGTAATCCAGGCAGTACTATGTGGTGTAATCCAGGCAGTACTATGTGATGTAATCCAGGCAGTACTATGTAGTGTAATCTAGGCAGTATTATCTAGTGTAATCTAGGCCGTATTATGTGGTGTAATCCAGACAGAATTACGTGGTGTAATCCAGGCAGTATTATGTGGTGTAATCCAGGCAGTACTATGTGTTGTAATCCAGGCAGTATTATGTGGTGTAATCCAGGTAGTATTATGTGGTGTAATCCAGGCAGTATTATGTGGTGTAATCCAGGCAGTATTATGTGGTGTAATCCAGGCAGTATTATGTGGTGTAATCCAGGCAGTATTATGTGGTGTAATCCAGGTAGTATTATGTGGTGTAATCCAGGCAGTATTATGTGGTGTAATCCAGGCAGTATTATGTGGTGTAATCCAGGTAGTATTATGTGGTGTAATCCAGGCAGTATTATGTGGTGTAATCCAGGCAGTATTATGTGGTGTAATCCAGGCAGTATTATGTGGTGTAATCCAGGCAGTATTATGTGGTGTAATCCAGGCAGTACTATGTGGTGTAATCCAGGCAGTATTATGTGGTGTAATCCAGGCAGTATTATGTGGTGTAATCCAGGCAGTATTATGTGGTGTAATCCAGGCAGTACTATGTGGTGTAATCCAGGCAGTATTATGTGGTGTAATCCAGGCAGTATTATGTGGTGTAATCCAGGCAGTATTATGTGGTGTAATCCAGGCAGTATTATGTGGTGTAATCCAGGCAGTATTATGTGGTGTAATCCAGGCAGTATTATGTGGTGTAATCCAGGCAGTATTATGTGGTGTAATCCAGGCAGTATTATGTGGTGTAATCCAGGCACTATTATGTGGTGTAATCCAGGTAGTATTATGTGGTGTAATCCAGGCAGTATTATGTGGTGTAATCCAGGTAGTATTATGTGGTGTAATCCAGGCATTATTATGTGGTGTAATCCAGGCAGTATTATGTGGTGTACTCCAGGCAGTATTATGTGGTGTAATCCAGGCAGTACTATGTGGTGTAATCCAGGCAGTATTATTTGGTGTAATCCAGGCAGTATTATGTGGTGTAATCCAGGCAGTACTATGTGGTGTAATCCAGGCAGTACTATGTGGTGTAATCCAGGCAGTACTATGTGGTGTAATCCAGGCAGTACTATGTGGTGTAATCCAGGCAGTATTATGTGGTGTAATCCAGGCAGTATTATGTGGTGTAATCCAGGCAGTACTATGTGGTGTAATCCAGGCAGTACTATGTGGTGTAATCCAGGCAGTATTATGTGGTGTAATCCAGGCAGTATTATGTGGTGTAATCCAGGCAGTATTATGTGGTGTAATCCAGGCAGTATTATGTGGTGTAATCCAGGCAGTATTATGTGGTGTAATCCAGGCAGTATTATGTGGTGTAATCCAGGCAGTACTATGTGGTGTAATCCAGGCAGTACTATGTGGTGTAATCCAGGCAGTACTATGTGGTGTAATCCAGGCAGTACTATGTGGTGTAATCCAGGCAGTATTATGTGGTGTAATCCAGGCAGTATTATGTGGTGTAATCCAGGCAGTATTATGTGGTGTAATCCAGGCAGTATTATGTGGTGTAATCCAGGCAGTATTATGTGGTGTAATCCAGGCAGTATTATGTGGTGTAATCCAGGCAGTATTATGTGGTGTAATCCAGGCAGTATTATGTGGTGTAATCCAGGCAGTATTATGTGGTGTAATCCAGGCAGTATTATGTGGTGTAATCCAGGCAGTACTATGTGGTGTAATCCAGGCAGTACTATGTGGTGTAATCCAGGCAGTATTATGTGGTGTAATCCAGGCAGTACTATGTGGTGTAATCCAGGCAGTACTATGTGGTGTAATCCAGGTAGTACTATGTGGTGTAATCCAGGCAGTACTATGTGGTGTAATCCAGGCAGTATTATGTGGTGTAATCCAGGCAGTATTATGTGGTGTAATCCAGGCAGTATTATGTGGTGTAATCCAGGCAGTATTATGTGGTGTAATCCAGGCAGTATTATGTGGTGTAATCCAGGCAGTACTATGTGGTGTAATCCAGGCAGTACTATGTGGTGTAATCCAGGCAGTATTATGTGGTGTAATCCAGGCAGTATTATGTGGTGTAATCCAGGCAGTATTATGTGGTGTAATCCAGGCAGTATTATGTGGTGTAATCCAGGCAGTATTATGTGGTGTAATCCAGGCAGTATTATGTGGTGTAATCCAGGCAGTATTATGTGGTGTAATCCAGGCAGTATTATGTGGTGTAATCCAGGCAGTATTATGTGGTGTAATCCAGGCAGTATTATGTGGTGTAATCCAGGCAGTATTATGTGGTGTAATCCAGGCAGTATTATGTGGTGTAATCCAGGCAGTATTATGTGGTGTAATCCAGGCAGTATTATGTGGTGTAATCCAGGCAGTATTATGTGGTGTAATCCAGGCAGTACTATGTGTTGTAATCCAGGCAGTATTATGTGGTGTAATCCAGGCAGTATTATGTGGTGTAATCCAGGCAGTATTATGTGGTGTAATCCAGGCAGTATTATGTGGTGTAATCCAGGCAGTATTATGTGGTGTAATCCAGGCAGTATTATGTGGTGTAATCCAGGCAGTATTATGTGGTGTAATCCAGGCAGTATTATGTGGTGTAATCCAGGCAGTACTATATATAGCAGCAGAAACAGGATATTAATACAGTACTACATATTACCAACCTGTCCCCCTGTAACCCCTACAATAGCTCTGGTCCAAGGCGTTATTATGTGCGGCCTGCTTGAATGCTCAGCATCCGCAAGCTTCACGTAACGACCTGGACCAGAGCTATATATAAGTATCAAGTCAGACGAGGTGAAGAATTGTTCTTCAAAGAAGGAAGAAATGGTTGAAATATAACATAAAAATATACACATTGCTGTAATACAGTACCAAACGAATTCCTGGGGATATTGAGCCCTTTATATGAGAAGAGAGACGATGATGAGAGAGTTGTTGACGCTGTTTGCCTTACAGTTACTATGTTGTGTTATACTACCGTTATTCAACTGTGTATTTATAAAGGGTACATCCTGAATGGCACCCTATTCCCTATAGGCCCTAGTCTAAAGTAGTGCACTAGAAAGGGAATAGGGTGTCATTTGGGACTCAGATCCATAAAGGTCGGTTCAGTCAGCACTCACCTCGTATTGTATCAGATAGAACACACATTCCCCTTAACAACAGGAGTTATACTAAAATCACACATTCCCCATAACAACAGGTGCTTTCTCTGTGATCACACATTCCCCTTAAAACCTCTTGGCGCACCGATCCCTTCAGCGGTATCATTTTCGTCAACATCCGGTGAATTGCAGAGCGCCAAATTCAAATTAAATTACTAAAAAGATTAAATTTTCATGAAAATCACAAATGCAATATACCAAAACACAGTTTAGCTTCTTGTTAATCCACCTGGCTTGTCAGATTTCAAAAAGGCTTTACGGTGAAAGCAAACCATGGGATTTATGTGAGGACAGCTCTCAGCAGACAAAACATTACAAACAGCTAGCAGCAACGTAGATTGGTCACGAAAGTCAGAAAAGCAATAAAATTATTTGCTTACCTTTGATGATCTTCGTATGTTTGCACTCACAAGACTCCCAGTTACACAATAAATGTTTGTTTAGTTCAATAAAGATTATTTTTATATCCAGAAACCTCCATTTGGTTGGCGCATTTTGTTTAGTAATCCACAGGCTTGTGCGGTCACGATGGGCAAACAAAAATTCCAAATAGTATACGTAAAGTTCGTAAAATTCTCAGGTTGTTTTTACGATAAATAATCAATAATATTTCAACCGGATGGTAGCCTTTTCAATAGGAGAGAGAGAGAGGTCTCACTCCAGGCGCTCGCACATGCACAAATCTGGGGACACCTAGCTATCCACTGATGTGATCATTCTCGCTCATTTTTCAGAATAAAAGCCTGAAACTATGTCTAAAGACTGTTCACACCTTGTGGAAGCCATAGGGAAAGAAATCTGGTTGATATCCCTTTAAATGGAAGATAGGCTTGCAATGGAAAAGAGATGTTTCAGAATAAAAGCACTTCCTGGTTGGATTTTCCTCAGGTTTTCGCCTGCAATATCAGTTCTGTTATACTCACAGACAATATGCTGACAGTTTTGGAAACCTTAGAGTGTTTTCTATCCCAATTATATGGATATTCTAGCTTCTGGGCCTGAGAAATAGGCAGTTTACTTTGGGCACGTTTTTCATCCAAACATCAAGAGGTTTTAACAACCCTCAGAATCAGGTTATAACAAGGATCTTATTGAAGACATTTACATCATGAAGGAATCCATTAAACTCTTTGGTTATTCCATACCTCTTTTTGTACTAATCTGAACACAATCTCTTTAGGTGTTACAAACATGTCCAGTACATAGTTTGGAGTTGGACCCAGTTCACACAATATGTCTGCATTTTGAGATTATCATATATTTTGATCTTGTTTATCACCTCTAACAGGTCTGATTGGTGACCAGTCTAGTAACTCCTTTATCACCTCTAACAGTTCTGATTGGTGACCAGTCTAGTAACTCCTTTATCACCTCTAACAGGTCTGATTGGTGACCAGTCTAGTAACTCCTTTATCACCTCTAACAGGTCTGATTGGTGACCAGTCTAGCAACTCCTTTATCACCTCTAACAGTTCTGATTGGTGACCAGTCTAGTAACTCCTTTATCACCTCTAACAGGTCTGATTGGTGACCAGTCTAGTAACTCCTTTACCACCTCTAACAGGTCTGATTGGTGGCCAGTCTAGTAACTCCTTTACCACCTCTAACAGGTCTGATTGGTGACCAGTCTAGTAACTCCTTTACCACCTCTAACAGGTCTGATTGGTGACCAGTCTAGTAACTCCTTTATCACCTCTAACAGGTCTGATTGGTGGCCAGTCTAGTAACTCTTTTATCACCTCTAACAGGTCTGATTGGTGTCCAGTCTAGTAACTCCTTTACCACCTCTAACAGGTCTGATTGGTGACCAGTCTAGTAACTCCTTTATCACCTCTAACAGGTCTGATTGGTGACCAGTCTAGTAACTCTTTTATCACCTCTAACAGGTCTGATTGGTGACCAGTCTAGTAACTCCTTTATCACCTCTAACAGGTCTGATTGGTGACCAGTCTAGTAACTCCTTTATCACCTCTAACAGTTCTGATTGGTGACCAGTCTAGTAACTCCTTTACCACCAGGTGCTAAAGGAGGAACTAAAGTAACATGCAAAACAGGCTAGAAAAAAATAGGAGTTTATAACAGAACCTGAATTACTGGTTGTTACTGACGGACTAAAACTGATCCTAGATAAAAGCTCCAACTCGGAGACGCTTCATGAATCGAAGAGGCAGGAAGTTGGGAAGAACTGTGTGGTATGGAACACAGCCCAGGACTAGGATTACTTTCAGTATCATTTCCTGAACACTGGACTCTTCATGGGAAGTCCTGCCCCCAGAGTAAATAACACACACACACACACAGGCAGCAAAGCTTGTAGATCATCAAATCAACTTCTCACACGGATCTACAGGGACATCGAGCACCAGAAAAATAGAGATTACATTTATTTAAAAACACCAGGTACCGTAAAAACATTTATGATGCTTTTTGGTGATCTAGTCTGTCTTTACTAAACAAGTTAGATCTAGTCTGTCTTTACTAAACAAGTTAGATCTAGTCTGTCTTTATTAAACAAGTTAGATCTTGTCTGTCTTTATTAAACAAGTTAGATCTAGTCTGTCTTTACTAAACAAGTTAGATCTAGTCTGTCTTTACTAAATAAGTTAGATCTAGTCTGTCTTTACTAAACAAGTTAGATCTAGTCTGTCTTTACTAAACAAGTTAGATCTGGTCTGTCTTTACTAAACAAGTTAGATCTAGTCTGTCTTTATATTCTTCGAAGTGAAAATGTGCTCAAACCTGCCGGGCTGTTCATGTTCATGACGTTTCATGATAATCGTCAAGAGGGCTCACGTTACTAGGTTACCACAGTTATTTTAGGCCAACGATATCAAATGTCCTATTGTCACTAGTAGAAAGAGGAGGCAGGGAATCGCTACTGAGGTACACAATAGTACATTCTGGTAGACAGAAGGGGCTCTTTGGTAAAAGGGCTGAATTGGTCATCAAAAAGAAAGGAGGACCAAGGCACTCTTCATATAATTAATTCAAATGCCTTTATTTGTAGGTTCAATAGAAACAAAGTTTTAAAAATCCGACGTGTTTCGGCTGCATGGCCTTCGTCAGGGATTTGCTTTCGGCAGATTTTTAAAAGTTTGTTTCTATTGAACATGCCCTACAAATAAAGGCATTTTAATGAATGATATGAAGAGAGCCTTGGTCCTCCTTTCTTTTTCATGTCCTATTGTCACGTTCCACAGCAAGAAAACCAAATATGTCACTGAAACAGAAGGGGGAACTAACAAAGAGTCACTGACAGCAACCAAAACGACAAGGCTGGGGTTTTAGGAGGGGTTCTGAAAGACACTCATGGTGTCCACTGAACGTTGACTAGCAACAACAACTGGAGCCTAAAAGACACCCACCATGAGACCCACTAAATTCACCAAGAACAGGCAAACAAAATGAAAACACACACCAAACTTAAAGACAGGAAGTACAAAGACAACTGGAGGAGTTAACCCTCCACATCTACCAAGACAACAAGAGGAGTTAACCCTCCACATCTACCAAGACAACTATAGGAGTTAACCCTCCACATCTACCAAGACAACTAGAGGAGTTAACCCTCCACATCTACCAAGACAACTAGAGGAGTTAACCCTCCACATCTACCAAGACAACTAGAGGAGTTAACGCTCCACATCTACCAAGACAACAAGAGGAGTTAACCCTCCACATCTACCAAGACAACAAGAGGAGTTAACCCTCCACATCTACCAAGACAACTAGAGGAGTTAACCCTCCACATCTACCAAGACAACAAGAGGAGTTAACCCTCCACATCTACCAAGACAACAAGAGGAGTTAACCCTCCACATCTATCAAGACAACTAGAGGAGTCTGTCCTTAATAAACACGTCTGTCCTCCCCTCCATCTACACCTCCATTGCTTGCTGTTTGGGTTTTAGGCTGGGTCCAGACCTCGTAGCAGTGGCTTATACTGTATATGGAAGGTAACTTAACTGTTTCACCATGAACTGTATTGTTTAATGCTGTCTGTTTCCTTGTACTCTCTCTCTCTCTATATATCCCCCTCTCTCTATATATATATCTCTCTATATATATATCTCTCTATATATCTTGCCAAAGCAAGTGAGGTAGATAATATATAAAGTGAATATATAAAGTGAAATAAACAATAAAAATGAACAGTTAACATTACACATACAGAAGTTTCAAAACAATAAAGACATTACAAATGTCATATTATATATATATACAGTGTTTTAACAATGTACAAATGGTTAAAGGACACAAGGGAAAATAAATAAACATACATATGGGTTGTATTTACAATGGTGTTTGTTCTTCACTGGTTGCCCTTTTCTCGTGGCAACAGGTCACAAATCTTGCTGCTGTGATGTCACACTGTGGAATTTCACCCGGTAGATATGGGAGTTTATCAACATTGGATTTGTTTTCGAATTCTTTGTGGATCTGTGTAATCTGAGGGAAATGTGTATCTCTAATATGGTCATACATTGGGCAGGAGGTTAGGAAGTGCATTTTGTGGGCAGTGTGCACATAGCCTGTCTTCTCTTGAGAGCCATGTCTGCCTACGGCGGCCTTTCTCAATAGCAAGGCTATGCTCCCTGAGTCTGTACATAGTCAAAGCTTTCCTTAATTTTGGGTCAGTCACAGTGGTCAGGTATTCTGCCGCTGTGTACTCTCTGTTTAGGGCCAAATAGCATTCTAGTTTGCTCAGTTTAAAAAAAAAAATCTTTCCAATGTGTCAAGTAATTATCTTTTTGTTTTCTCATGATTTGGTTGGGTCTAATTGTGCTGATGTCCTCTCTCTCTCTCTCTCTCTCTCTCTCTCTCTCTCTCTCTCTCTCTCTCTCTCTCTCTCTCTCTCTCTCTCTCTCTCTCTGTCTCTCTCTCTATCCCTATCTCTCTATCCATCCCCCTCCTCCCTCGCTCCCCCCCCCTCTTTCTCTCTCTCTCTCTCTCTCTCTCTCTCTCTCTCTCTCTCTCTCTCTCTCTCTCTCTCTGTCTCTCTCTCTATCCCTATCTCTCTATCCACCCCCCCCCCCCTCTCTCTCTCCCCCAGGGATACCATGGTTCGAACATTGAACAATATGGCGGAGCTGAGAGGTTCTAGGTTTGGTCGTCCCTGGCCGAGGCACGGACTCAAGCTCCTTTTCTGGTTCGCCAACGATTACATCGTCTTTGACGACGACAACCAGATGTTTGCAAATTACGACCCCGAAGAGGGAGACTTCGGTTTCCATCACTTCCGCAACAGACTTGAGTGTGAAAACAATGTCTGCAAGAGGCTGCTTCCTGATGATGGCTACCCATTCTATGAGGTGGGCAACCTTCACCTCACAGCATCTCATTCCATGCCTAATTATGTCAGGAAGTACAACACTGGTAACATAGATACCAGCAACATGGACCGTCTCATCATCAGTATGCGTCCAGACATGACAGTGGATAAGGTCTATGTGACCCAGCACGAGGACCTGAGGAACTTCGACCCGGTCAACACCTATTGCATCAGCAGGGGGTTGCTCATGATCATGTGCGGCCATTCATCCGCGGACATGTCATTGGGGTACTTCCTGGAACAGGCGGGCTATTCCACCCACGAACCAATTTCAATTATGTATCAGGGCATCGCCCCCAGGGAGTCTAGGGATACCAAGATTAATATAGAAGTTGAATCCAGAGCTCCGCCCAGAGCTGCACCAGGCTTCTGGGAAAGCTACTGTACCATACTGTAACCAGGCTTCTGGGAAAGCTACTGTACCATACTGTAACCAGGCTTCTGGGAAAGCTACTGTACCATACAGTAACCAGGCTTCTGGGAAAGCTACTATACCATACTGTAGATCAGTGTCCTTTAGTCCTGGTTCTGGGGACCCTGAAGGGGGGAACTTTTTAGTTTCTTGCCCCAGCACATTGCAGTTCATTATGGTATGTTAATTTTCACTAATACATTTAGTCGTTTATCAGACACTCTTATCCAGAGTGAGTTCAGTGCATTAAACTAAAGGCAGATAAACAACAACATCCTGTATCACATAGGAAGTCAACTGTTTCTGTTACCATTACTGAGAGGGTTGTTGCTGTTGGGGTCTGCTATTGGCTAATGTACTTCTGTATGTTAAAATACAAAATACATGCATTTTAATTAAATACATGAAAATACACGTAATTTGTCGTTTATTTTTCAAACATTGATCTTTATGTTATTTTGTAATTGTATTTTGACATTTTCCCTCTTTCCCTTGTTGTGATCAATGTAGTTTCCTCTTCACTTCAACCCAAAACATGTGGTGACATTAAATCAATGTGGAAAGCTGATTGGATTTGCAAGTCAACTACATAAGAGCATTTCATCTAGTGGCCGACAATGAATGCAACAAGTAATCATTCTCTAATTCTTTAGAGGCTAATTCATTGAGTCTATATACCAACTCTATACACCAAATCTATATACCAGTCTACCAAGTCTATATACCAGTCTACCAAGTCTATATACCAAATCTATATACCAGTCTAACAAGTCTATATACCAGTCTACCAAGTCTATATACCACATTTATATACCAGTCTACCAAGTCTATAAACCAAGTAATCATTCTCTAATTCTTTAGAGGCTAATTCATTGAGTCTATATACCAACTCTAGAGTCAATCTGATCTATGGTTCATGAGTAGATGTTTGAAGTATGTTTTAGCATTAGCATGTGTGCTAACATGCATCTATATGTACAGTGAGGCATATTTAACATAGCAACTATTTTTTCTCAAAACCATTAAATACTCAAAATCTGAAGTGAATCTGATGTATGGCTCATAAAGGAGAAGATGATTCCAAATGGTTTTGAACATTAGTTCTACATATGCAAATCATGATTTGTTAATAGTTTCCTTGTTTGTTTTTTTAAATATCAGGACAACATTCAGTGTGGTTCATCTTAGAGACGTCCATGATAGGGATGACAAGTTTCAAGTTGATAGGCCACTGTGGAGTGGATTTACAGGGTTTTAAATGGACACATAAAATCAGCTATCTGTTGACCCTTAGCGTTTCTCAGACTAGGTGAAGATGTTCCATGGGCCTCTACATTCTGAATTAGGTGTCATTTGGTCCAAGAAGATTATTTAGCTACTGTTTTGCATATTTTATCATATTAGCGTATGTTATGTACTGGTTAAGTGTGGGAATCTTTGAATGCATCAAAGTTATTTTCTCAAACGCATTATGGACCATTGTGATGAGTCCTATTTAGGGACAATTGTGATGAGTCCTATTTAGGGACCATTGTGATGAGTCCTATTTATGGACCATTGTGATGAGTCCTATTTATGGACCATTGTGATGAGTCCTATTTATGGACCATTGTGATGAGTCCTCTTTAGGGACCATTGTGATGAGTCCTCTTTAGGGACCATTGTGATGAGTCCTATTTAGGGACCATTGTGATGAGTCCTCTTTAGGGACCATTGTGATGAGTCCTATTTATGGACCATTGTGATGAGTCCTATTTATGGACCATTGTGATGAGTCCTCTTTAGGGACCATTGTGATGAGTCCTCTTTAGGGACCATTGTGATGAGTCCTATTTAGGGACCATTGTGATGAGTCCTATTTATGGACCATTGTGATGAGTCCTATTTAGGGACCATTGTGATGAGTCCTATTTATGGACCATTGTGATGAGTCCTATTTAGGGGCCATTGTGATGAGTCCTCTTTAGGGACCATTGTGATGAGTCCTCTTTAGGGACCATTGTGATGAGTCCTATTTATGGACCATTGTGATGAGTCCTATTTATGGACCATTGTGATGAGTCCTATTTATGGACCATTGTGATGAGTCCTATTTATGGACCATTGTGATGAGTCCTATTTAGGGACTATTTTGATGAGTCCTCTTTAGGGACCATTGTGATGAGTCCTATTTAGGGACCATTGTGATGAGTCCTATTTAGGGACCATTGTTATGAGTCCTATTTAGGGACCATTGTGATGAGTCCTCTTTAGGGACCATTGTGATGAGTCCTCTTTAGGGACCATTGTGATGAGTCCTATTTAGGGGCCATTGTGATGAGTCCTATTTAGGGACCATTGTGATGAGTCCTATTTAGGGACCATTGTGATGAGTCCTATTTAGGGACCATTGTGATGAGTCCTATTTAGGGACCATTGTGATGAGTCCTCTGTAGGCACCATTGTGATGAGTCTTATTTAGGGACCATTTTGATGAGTCCTATTTCAGGACCATTGTGATGAGTCCTATTTAGGGACCATTGTGATGAGTCCTATTTAGGCACCATTGTGATGAGTCCATAGTGAATCTGACTTTTAGTCCCTGAGAAGTCTACGATGTGGAGTACAGGTGTCCTTCTACGATGTGGAGTACAGGTCTCGTTCTACGATGTGGAGTACAGGTCTCCTTCTACGATATGGAGTACAGGTCTCCTTCTACGATGTGGAGTACAGGTCTCGTTCTACGATGTGGAGTACAGGTCTCCTTCTACGATATGGAGTACAGGTCTCCTTCTACGATGTGGAGTACAGGTCTCCTTCTACAATGTGGAGTACAGGTCTCCTTCTACGATGTCGAGTACAGGTCTCCGTCTACGATGTGGAGTACAGGTCTCCTTCTACGATGTGGAGTACAGGTCTCCTTCTACGATGTGGAGTACAGGTCTCCTCTTACGATGTGGAGTACAAGTCTCCTTCTACGATGTGGAGTACAGGTCTCCTTCTACGATGTGGAGTACAGGTCTCATATCTGTTCTTTCACTGGCTGCATCTTCACTGAGAAACCACACCTTCAACACTGGTAGCCATCTGAATCGCCGCGTCCCAAACACTCACTGGACCCATTTTTACTTTCTATCTCTTTTTGATTTTTAATTTGTTTATACCTTCCGGAAACCTGCCTCACACAATGTGATACGGAATCGCTATTATTTTTAATTTTTAGAACACACTCAAGAACCTCCAGAAGCTAACCAGCTAACTAGCTACAAGCTATTTAGTCATTGTTAGTTTTTTTTTACCTGGATAACACTCGCCAGTCCAGCTTCCCTGCCCCATCCACCGCTGCCCCCTGGACACTGATCTCTTGGCCACATAGCTGATGTACGCTGGACTGTCCATTAATCACGGTACTCCATTCTGCTTGTTTGTTTTATCTGTTTGCCCCTTTGCCTAGTCAACGCCATTTTACCTGCTGTTGTTGTGCTAGCTGACTAGCTGTTGTTGTCTCACCTACTGTTTTAGCTAGCTTTCCCAATTCAACACCTGTGATTACTGTATGCCTCGCTGTATGTCTCTCTCAAATGTCAATATGCCTTGTATGCTGTTGTTCAGGTTAGTTATCATTGTTTTAGTTCACAATGGAGCCCCTAGTTCCACTCTTCATACCCCTGATAACTCCTTTGTCCCACCTCCCACACATGCGGTGACCTCACCCATTACAACCAGCATGTCCAGAGATACAACCTCTCTCATCATCACCCAGTGCCTGGGCTTACCTCCGCTGTACCCGCACCCCACCATACCCCTGTCTGCGCATTATGCCCTGAATATATTCTACCATGCCCAGAAACCTGCTCCTCTTATTCTCTGTCCCCAACGCTCTAGGCGACCAGTTTTGATAGACTTTAGCCACACCCACATACTACTCCTCCTCTGTTCCGCGGGTGATGTGGAGGTAAACCCAGGCCCTGCATGTCCCCAGGCACCCTCATTTGTTGACTTCTGTGATCGAAAAAGCCTTGGTTTCATGCATGTCAACATCAGAAGCCTCCTCCCTAAGTTTGTTTTACTCACTGCTTTAGCACACTCCGACAACCCTGATGTCCTTGCCGTGTCTGAATCCTGGCTCAGAAAGGCCACCAAAAATTCTGAGATTTCCATACCCAACTATAACATCTTCCGTCAAGATAGAACTGCCAAAGGGGGAGGAGTTGCAGTCTACTGCAGAGATAGCCTGCAAAGTAATGTCATACTTTCCAGGTCCATACCCAAACAGTTCGAACTACTAATTTTGAAAATTACTCTCTCCAGAAATAAGTCTCTCACTGTTGCCGCCTGCTACCGACCCCCCTCAGCTCCCAGCTGTGCCCTGGACACCATTTGTGAATTGATCGCCCCCCATCTAGCTTCAGAGTTTGTTCTGTTAGGTGACCTAAACTGGGATATGCTTAACACCCCGCCAGTCCTACAATCTAAGCTAGATGCCCTCAATCTCACACAAATCATCAAGGAACCCACCAGGTACAACCCTAACTCTGTAAACAAGGGCACACTCATAGACGTCATCCTGACCAACTGGCCCTCCAAATACACCTCAGCTGTCTTCAACCAGGATCTCAGCGATCACTGCCTCATTGCCTGTATCCGCTACGGAGCCGCAGTCAAACGACCACCCCTCATCACTGTCAAACGCTCCCTAAAACACTTCTGTGAGCGGGCCTTTCTAATCGACCTGGCCCGGGTATCCTGGAAGGACATTGACCTCATCCCGTCAGTTGAGGATGCCTGGTCATTCTTTAAAAGTAACTTCCTCACCATTTTAGATAAGCATGCTCGGTTCAAAAAATGCAGAACTAAGAACAGATACAGCCCTTGGTTCACCCCAGACCTGACTGCCCTCGACCAGCACAAAAACATCCTGTGGCGGACTGCAATAGCATCGAATAGTCCCCGTGCTATGCAACTGTTCAGGGAAGTCCGGAACCAATACACGCAGTCAGTCAGGAAAGCTAAGGCCAGCTTCTTCAGGCAGAAGTTTGCATCCTGTAGCTCCAACTCCAAAAAGTTCTGGGACACTGTGAAGTCCATGGAGAACAAGAGCACCTCCTCCCAGCTGCCCACTGCACTGAGGCTAGGTAACACGGTCACCACCGATAAATCCATGATTATCGAAAACTTCAATAAGCATTTCTCAACGGCTGGCCATGCCTTCCGCCTGGCTACTCCAACCTCGGCCAACAGCTCCGCCCCCCCCGCAGCTCCTCGCCCAAGCCTCTCCAGGTTCTCCTTTACCCAAATCCAGATATCAGATGTTCTGAAAGAGCTGCAAAACCTGGACCCGTACAAATCAGCTGGGCTTGACAATCTGGACCCTCTATTTCTTAAACTATCCGCCACCATTGTCGCAACCCCTATTACCAGCCTGTTCAACCTCTCTTTCATATCGTCTGAGATCCCCAAGGTTTGGAAAGCTGCCGCAGTCATCCCCCTCTTCAAAGGGGGAGACACACTGGACCCAAACTGTTACAGACCTATATCCATCCTGCCCTGCCTATCTAAGGTCTTCGAAAGCCAAGTCAACAAACAGGTTACTGACCATCTCGAATCCCACCGTACCTTCTCCGCTGTGCAATCTGGTTTCCGAGCCGGTCACGGGTGCACCTCAGCCACACTCAAGGTACTAAACGATATCATAACCGCCATCGATAAAAGACAGTACTGTGCAGCCGTCTTCATCGACCTTGCCAAGGCTTTCGACTCTGTCAATCACCATATTCTTATCGGCAGACTCAGTAGCCTCGGTTTTTCGGATGACTGCCTTGCCTGGTTCACCAATTACTTTGCAGACAGAGTTCAGTGTGTCAAATCGGAGGGCATGCTGTCCGGTCCTCTGGCACTCTCTATGGGGGTGCCACAGGGTTCAATTCTCGGGCCGACTCTTTTCTCTGTATATATCAATGATGTTGCTCTTGCTGCGGGCGATTCCCTGATCCACCTCTACGCAGACGACACCATTCTATATACTTTCGGCCCGTCATTGGACACTGTGCTATCTACCCTCCAAACAAGCTTCAATGCCATACAACACTCCTTCCGTGGCCTCCAACTGCTCTTAAATGCTAGTAAAACCAAATGCATGCTTTTCAACCGATCGCTGCCTGCACCCGCATGCCCGACTAGCATCACCATCCTGGATGGTTCCGACCTTGAATATGTGGACATCTATAAGTACCTAGGTGTCTGGCTAGACCGCAAACTCTCCTTCCAGACTCATATCAAACATCTCCAATCGAAAATCAAATCAAGAGTCGGCTTTCTATTCCGCAACAAAGCCTCCTTCGCTCACGCCGCCAAGCTTACCCTAGTAAAACTGACTATCCTACCGATCCTCGACTTCGGCGATGTCATCTACAAAATGGCTTCCAACACTCTACTCAGCAAACTGGATGCAGTCTATCACAGTGCCATCCGTTTTGTCACTAAAGCACCTTATACCACCCACCACTGCGACTTGTATGCTCTAGTCGGCTGGCCCTCGCTACATATTCGTCGCCAGACCCACTGGCTCCAGGTCATCTACAAGTCCATGCTAGCTAAAGCTCCGCCTTATTTCAGTTCACTGGTCACGATGGCAACACCCATCCATAGCGCTCCAGCAGGTGTATCTCACTGATCATCCCTAAAGCCAACACCTCATTTGGCCGCCTTTCGTTCCAGTACTCTGCTGCCTGTGACTGGAACGAATTGCAAAAATCGCTGAAGTTGGAGACTTTTATCTCCCTCACCAACTTCAAACATCAGCTATCTGAGCAGCTAACCGATCGCTGCAGCTGTACATAGTCTATTGGTAAATAGCCCACCCGTTTTCACCTACCTCATCCCCATACTGTTTTTATTTATTTACTTTTCTGCTCTTTTGCACACCAATATCTCTACCTGTACATGACCATCTGATCATTTATCACTCCAGTGTTAATCTGCAAAATTGTAATTATTCGCCTACCTCCTCATGCCTTTTGCACACAATGTATATAGACTCCCCCTTTGTTTTCTACTGTGTTATTGACTTGTTAATTGTTTACTCCATGTGTAACTCTGTGTTGTCTGCTCACACTGCTATGCTTTATCTTGGCCAGGTCGCAGTTGCAAATGAGAACTTGTTCTCAACTAGCCTACCTGGTTAAATAAAGGTGTTCTCAACTAGCCTACCTGGTTAAATAAAGGTGTTCTCAACTAGCCTACCTGGTTAAATAAAGGTGAAATAAAATCAAATAAAAAATCCAAGCCCAGAGCCATTGGTCATCTCTCTTGTCTGTCACCTGACCTAGATTAGAGAGACGACAATTGAGAATGTACATTTTTTATTTTATTTAATCTTTATTTAACTAGGCAAGTCAGTTAAGAAAAAATTAGTATTTACAATGACTGCCTACCCCGGCCAAACCTGGACGACGCTGGGCCAATTGTGCGCCGCCCTATGGGACTCCCAATCACAGCCGGATGTGATACTGTCTGAATTATATAGCCTGGAGCACATGTCTGTCAAATCCAAAATGGCACCCTATTCGCTATATAGTGCACTACTTTTGGCCAGAGCCCATACAAAGTAGTGTACTATATAGTGGATAGGGTGCCATTGGGTCTCACTAGTGTTCCATGTTCTGATGCCTCATTCAGTAGTAGCAGGTTGGAGCAGGGCGCTGGCCCCTGGCTTCGCTAGAGGAAATGAACCCCACATGGGCCACATCCACTGACTAGTCAACTTTTTTGTAAGACAAGCCTGATTCCATGTTGTGTAATGATATAAATCCATGGAGGTGGGGGAAGTGCATGTTATGGTTTAACTGTCATGTGAATATAGTAATCATTTATATTGCAAAGCTAAGTAGACTTTACTGTCTATTTTCTGTGTATTTTAACTTTCGAAACTATGGAGAAAATCACAGAATAAACACTTAATTTAATCTGAAAGATGTGTGTGGTTTAATGGCGCTGCTTGGTGCTCCTTGTGTTTCCACATGATCCTCTCACTCCACCATGTGGCCACAGATGGAACAGCACTCCAGACTGACTGAAGAGGAGAAAGAGATGGAGAGTGATGGAGAAAAACAAAGAGAGGTATGAAGACGCCGATACACATCAGGTCACGTTGATACAGCCTCCCTGTGTTATGTGGTGTAATCCAGGCAGTACTATGTGGTGTAATCCAGGCAGTACTATGTGGTGTAATCCAGGCAGTACTATGTAGTGTAATCTAGGCAGTATTATGTGGTGTAATCCAGACAGAATTACGTGGTGTAATCCAGGCAGTATTATGTGGTGTAATCCAGGCAGTATTATGTGGTGTAATCCAGGCAGTATTATGCGGTGTAATCCAGGCAGTACTATGTGTTGTAATCCAGGCAGTACTATGTGGTGTAATCCAGGCAGTACTATGTGGTGTAATCCAGGCAGTACTATGTGGTGTAATCCAGGCAGTATTATGTGGTGTAATCCAGGCAGTACTATGTGGTGTAATCCAGGCAGTACTATGTAGTGTAATCTAGGCAGTATTATCTGGTGTAATCTAGGCAGTATTATGTGGTGTAATCCAGACAGAATTACGTGGTGTAATCCAGGCAGTATTATGTGGTGTAATCCAGGCAGTACTATGTGTTGTAATCCAGGCAGTATTATGTGGTGTAATCCAGGCAGTATTATGTGGTGTAATCCAGGCAGTACTATGTGGTGTAATCCAGGCAGTATTATGTGGTGTAATCCAGGCAGTATTATGTGGTGTAATCCAGGCAGTATTATGTGGTGTAATCCAGGCAGTATTATGTGGTGTAATCCAGGCAGTACTATGTGGTGTAATCCAGGCAGTATTATGTGGTGTAATCCAGGCAGTATTATGTGGTGTAATCCAGGCAGTACTATGTGGTGTAATCCAGGCAGTACTATGTGGTGTAATCCAGGCAGTATATGTGGTGTATCCAGGCAGTATTATGTGGTGTAATCCAGGCAGTACTATGTGGTGTAATCCAGGCAGTACTATGTGGTGTAATCCAGGCAGTATTATGTGGTGTAATCCAGGCAGTATTATGTGGTGTAATCCAGGCATTATTATGTGGTGTAATCAGGCAGTATTATGTGGTGTAATCCAGGCAGTATTATGTGGTGTAATCCAGGCAGTATTATGTGGTGTAATCCAGGCAGTATTATGTGGTGTAATCCAGGCAGTATTATGTGGTGTAATCCAGGCAGTATTATGTGGTGTAATCCAGGCAGTATTATGTGGTGTAATCCAGGCAGTATTATGTGGTGTAATCCAGGCAGTATTATGTGGTGTAATCCAGGCAGTATTATGTGGTGTAATCCAGGCAGTATTATGTGGTGTAATCCAGGCAGTATTATGTGGTGTAATCCAGGCAGTATTATGTGGTGTAATCCAGGCAGTACTATGTGGTGTAATCCAGGCAGTACTATGTGGTGTAATCCAGGCAGTATTATGTGGTGTAATCCAGGCAGTACTATGTGGTGTAATCCAGGCAGTATTATGTGGTGTAATCCAGGCAGTATTATGTGGTGTAATCCAGGCAGTATTATGTGGTGTAATCCAGGCAGTACTATGTGGTGTAATCCAGGCAGTATTATGTGGTGTAATCCAGGCAGTATTATGTGGTGTAATCCAGGCAGTATTATGTGGTGTAATCCAGGCAGTATTATGTGGTGTAATCCAGGCAGTATTATGTGGTGTAATCCAGGCAGTATTATGTGGTGTAATCCAGGCAGTATTATGTGGTGTAATCCAGGCAGTATTATGTGGTGTAATCCAGGCAGTATTATGTGGTGTAATCCAGGCAGTACTATGTGGTGTAATCCAGGCAGTACTATGTGGTGTAATCCAGGCAGTATTATGTGGTGTAATCCAGGCAGTATTATGTGGTGTAATCCAGGCAGTATTATGTGGTGTAATCCAGGCAGTATTATGTGGTGTAATCCAGGCAGTATTATGTGGTGTAATCCAGGCAGTATTATGTGGTGTAATCCAGGCAGTATTATGTGGTGTAATCCAGGCAGTATTATGTGGTGTAATCCAGGCAGTACTATGTGGTGTAATCCAGGCAGTATTATGTGGTGTAATCCAGGCAGTATTATGTGGTGTAATCCAGGCAGTATTATGTGGTGTAATCCAGGCAGTATTATGTGGTGTAATCCAGGCAGTATTATGTGGTGTAATCCAGGCAGTATTATGTGGTGTAATCCAGGCAGTATTATGTGGTGTAATCCAGGCAGTATTATGTGGTGTAATCCAGGCAGTATTATGTGGTGTAATCCAGGCAGTATTATGTGGTGTAATCCAGGCAGTATATGTGGTGTAATCCAGGCAGTATTATGTGGTGTAATCCAGGCAGTATTATGTGGTGTAATCCAGGCAGTATTATGTGGTGTAATCCAGGCAGTATTATGTGGTGTAATCCAGGCAGTATTATGTGGTGTAATCCAGGCAGTATTATGTGGTGTAATCCAGGCAGTATTATGTGGTGTAATCCAGGCAGTATTATGTGGTGTAATCCAGGCAGTATTATGTGGTGTAATCCAGGCAGTATTATGTGGTGTAATCCAGGCAGTATTATGTGGTGTAATCCAGGCAGTATTATGTGGTGTAATCCAGCAGTATTATGTGGTGTAATCCAGGCAGTATTATGTGGTGTAATCCAGGCAGTAATTATGTGGTGTAATCCAGGCAGTACTATGTGGTGTAATCCAGGCAGTATTATGTGGTGTAATCCAGGCAGTATTATGTGGTGTAATCCAGGCAGTATTATGTGGTGTAATCCAGGCAGTATTATGTGGTGTAATCCAGGCAGTATTATGTGGTGTAATCCAGGCAGTATTATGTGGTGTAATCCAGGCAGTATTATGTGGTGTAATCCAGGCAGTATTATGTGGTGTAATCCAGGCAGTATTATGTGGTGTAATCCAGGCAGTATTATGTGGTGTAATCCAGGCAGTATTATGTGGTGTAATCCAGGCAGTTTATGTGGTGTAATCCAGTATGTGGTGTAATCCAGGCAGTATTATGTGGTGTAATCCAGGCAGTATTATGTGGTGTAATCCAGGCAGTATTATGTGGTGTAATCCAGGCAGTATTATGTGGTGTAATCCAGGCAGTATTATGTGGTGTAATCCAGGCAGTATTATGTGGTGTAATCCAGGCAGTATTATGTGGTGTAATCCAGGCAGTATTATGTGGTGTAATCCAGGCAGTATTATGTGGTGTAATCCAGGCAGTATTATGTGGTGTAATCCAGGCAGTATTATGTGGTGTAATCCAGGCAGTATTATGTGGTGTAATCCAGGCAGTATTATGTGGTGTAATCCAGGCAGTATTATGTGGTGTAATCCAGGCAGTATTATGTGGTGTAATCCAGGCAGTATTATGTGGTGTAATCCAGGCAGTATTATGTGGTGTAATCCAGGCAGTATTATGTGGTGTAATCCAGGCAGTACTATGTGGTGTAATCCAGGCAGTATTATGTGGTGTAATCCAGGCAGTATTATGTGGTGTAATCCAGGCAGTATTATGTGGTGTAATCCAGGCAGTATTATGTGGTGTAATCCAGGCAGTATTATGTGGTGTAATCCAGGCAGTATTATGTGGTGTAATCCAGGCAGTATTATGTGGTGTAATCCAGGCAGTATTATGTGGTGTAATCCAGGCAGTATTATGTGGTGTAATCCAGGCAGTATTATGTGGTGTAATCCAGGCAGTATTATGTGGTGTAATCCAGGCAGTATTATGTGGTGTAATCCAGGCAGTATTATGTGGTGTAATCCAGGCAGTATTATGTGGTGTAATCCAGGCAGTATTATGTGGTGTAATCCAGGCAGTATTATGTGGTGTAATCCAGGCAGTATTATGTGGTGTAATCCAGGCAGTATTATGTGGTGTAATCCAGGCAGGACTATGTGTTGTAATCCAGGCAGTATTATGTGGTGTAATCCAGGCAGTATTATGTGGTGTAATCCAGGCAGTATTATGTGGTGTAATCCAGGCAGTATTATGTGGTGTAATCCAGGCAGTATTATGTGGTGTAATCCAGGCAGTATTATGTGGTGTAATCCAGGCAGTATTATGTGGTGTAATCCAGGCAGTATTATGTGGTGTAATCCAGGCAGTATTATGTGGTGTAATCCAGGCAGTATTATGTGGTGTAATCCAGGCAGTATATGTGGTGTAATCCAGGCAGTATTATGTGGTGTAATCCAGGCAGTACTATGTGGTGTAATCCAGGCAGTACTATGTGGTGTAATCCAGGCAGTACTATGTGGTGTAATCCAGGCAGTATTATGTGGTGTAATCCAGGCAGTATTATGTGGTGTAATCCAGGCAGTATTATGTGGTGTAATCCAGGCAGTATTATGTGGTGTAATCCAGGCAGTATTATGTGGTGTAATCCAGGCAGTATTATGTGGTGTAATCCAGGCAGTATTATGTGGTGTAATCCAGGCAGTATTATGTGGTGTAATCAGGCAGTATTATGTGGTGTAATCCAGGCAGTATTATGTGGTGTAATCCAGGCAGTATTATGTGGTGTAATCCAGGCAGTATTATGTGGTGTAATCCAGGCAGTACTATGTGGTGTAATCCAGGCAGTACTATGTGGTGTAATCCAGGCAGTATTATGTGGTGTAATCCAGGCAGTATTATGTGGTGTAATCCAGGCAGTACTATGTGGTGTAATCCAGGCAGTATTATGTGTGAGGGGGACATGAGGGAACAACACCACTGCTTTGTTTCAGTGTTGACAGCCTTTATTTATATCTGTGAAGTAGAAACAGCAGAAACAGGATGTTAATACAGTACTACATATTACCAACCTGTCCCCCTGTAACCCCTACAATAGCTCTGGTCCAAGGCGTTATTATGTCTGTTAAGTAGAAACAGCAGAAACAGGATGTTAATACAGTACTACATATTACCAACCTGTCCCCCTGTAACCCCTACAATAGCTCTGGTCCAAGGCGTTATTATGTCTGTTAAGTAGAAACAGCAGAAACAGGATGTTAATACAGTACTACATATTACCAACCTGTCCCCCTGTAACCCCTACAATAGCTCTGGTCCAAGGCGTTATTATGTCTGTTAAGTAGAAACAGCAGAAACAGGATATTAATACAGTACTACATATTACCAACCTGTCCCCCTGTAACCCCTACAATAGCTCTGGTCCAAGGCGTTATTATGTCTGTTAAGTAGAAACAGCAGAAACAGGATATTAATACAGTACTACATATTACCAACCTGTCCCCCTGTAACCCCTACAATAGCTCTGGTCCAAGGCGTTATTATGTCTGTGAAGTAGAAACAGCAGAAACAGGATATTAATACAGTACTACATATTACCAACCTGTCCCCCTGTAACCCCTACAATATCTCTGGTCCAAGGCGTTATTATGTCTGTTAAGTAGAAACAGCAGAAACAGGATATTAATACAGTACTACATATTACCAACCTGTCCCCCTGTAACCCCTACAATAGCTCTGGTCCAAGGCGTTATTATGTCTGTTAAGTAGAAACAGCAGAAACAGGATATTAATACAGTACTACATATTACCAACCTGTCCCCCTGTAACCCCTACAATATCTCTGGTCCAAGGCGTTATTATGTCTGTTAAGTAGAAACAGCAGAAACAGGATATTAATACAGTACTACATATTACCAACCTGTCCCCCTGTAACCCCTACAATAGCTCTGGTCCAAGGCGTTATTATGTCTGTGAAGTAGAAACAGCAGAAACAGGATGTTAATACAGTACTACATATTACCAACCTGTCCCCCTGTAACCCCTACAATAGCTCTGGTCCAAGGCGTTATTATGTCTGTTAAGTAGAAACAGCAGAAACAGGATATTAATACAGTACTACATATTACCAACCTGTCCCCCTGTAACCCCTACAATAGCTCTGGTCCAAGGCGTTATTATGTCTGTTAAGTAGAAACAGCAGAAACAGGATATTAATACAGTACTACATATTACCAACCTGTCCCCCTGTAACCCCTACAATAGCTCTGGTCCAAGGCGTTATTATGTGCGGCCTGCTTGAATGCTCAGCATCCGCAAGCTTCACGTAACGACCTGGACCAGAGCTATATATAGCAGCAGAAACAGGATATTAATACAGTACTACATATTACCAACCTGTCCCCCTGTAACCCCTACAATAGCTCTGGTCCAAGGCGTTATTATGTCTGTTAAGTAGAAACAGCAGAAACAGGATATTAATACAGTACTACATATTACCAACCTGTCCCCCTGTAACCCCTACAATAGCTCTGGTCCAAGGCGTTATTATGTCTGTGAAGTAGAAACAGCAGAAACAGGATGTTAATACAGTACTACATATTACCAACCTGTCCCCCTGTAACCCCTACAATAGCTCTGGTCCAAGGCGTTATTATGTCTGTTAAGTAGAAACAGCAGAAACAGGATATTAATACAGTACTACATATTACCAACCTGTCCCCCTGTAACCCCTACAATAGCTCTGGTCCAAGGCGTTATTATGTCTGTTAAGTAGAAACAGCAGAAACAGGATATTAATACAGTACTACATATTACCAACCTGTCCCCCTGTAACCCCTACAATAGCTCTGGTCCAAGGCGTTATTATGTCTGTTAAGTAGAAACAGCAGAAACAGGATATTAATACAGTACTACATATTACCAACCTGTCCCCCTGTAACCCCTACAATAGCTCTGGTCCAAGGCGTTATTATGTCTGTTAAGTAGAAACAGCAGAAACAGGATATTAATACAGTACTACATATTACCAACCTGTCCCCCTGTAACCCCTACAATAGCTCTGGTCCAAGGCGTTATTATGTCTGTTAAGTAGAAACAGCAGAAACAGGATATTAATACAGTACTACATATTACCAACCTGTCCCCCTGTAACCCCTACAATAGCTCTGGTCCAAGGCGTTATTATGTGCGGCCTGCTTGAATGCTCAGCATCCGCAAGCTTCACGTAACGACCTGGACCAGAGCTATATATAGCAGCAGAAACAGGATATTAATACAGTACTACATATTACCAACCTGTCCCCCTGTAACCCCTACAATAGCTCTGGTCCAAGGCGTTATTATGTCTGTTAAGTAGAAACAGCAGAAACAGGATATTAATACAGTACTACATATTACCAACCTGTCCCCCTGTAACCCCTACAATAGCTCTGGTCCAAGGCGTTATTATGTCTGTTAAGTAGAAACAGCAGAAACAGGATGTTAATACAGTACTACATATTACCAACCTGTCCCCCTGTAACCCCTACAATAGCTCTGGTCCAAGGCGTTATTATGTGCGGCCTGCTTGAATGCTCAGCATCCGCAAGCTTCACGTAACGACCTGGACCAGAGCTATATATAAGTATCAAGTCAGACGAGGTGAAGAATTGTTCTTCAAAGAAGGAAGAAATGGTTGAAATATAACATAAAAATATACACATTGCTGTAATACAGTACCAAACGAATTCCTGGGGATATTGAGCCCTTTATATGAGAAGAGAGACGATGATGAGAGAGTTGTTGACGCTGTTTGCCTTACAGTTACTATGTTGTGTTATACTACCGTTATTCAACTGTGTATTTATAAAGGGTACATCCTGAATGGCACCCTATTCCCTATAGGCCCTAGTCTAAAGTAGTGCACTAGAAAGGGAATAGGGTGTCATTTGGGACTCAGATCCATAAAGGTTGGTTCAGTCAGCACTCACCTCGTATTGTATCAGATAGAACACACATTCCCCTTAACAACAGGAGTTATACTAAAATCACACATTCCCCATAACAACAGGTGCTTTCTCTGTGATCACACATTCCCCTTAAAACCTCTTGGCGCACCGATCCCTTCAGCGGTATCATTTTCGTCAACATCCGGTGAATTGCAGAGCGCCAAATTCAAATTAAATTACTAAAAAGATTTAATTTTCATGAAAATCACAAATGCAATATACCAAAACACAGTTTAGCTTCTTGTTAATCCACCTGGCTTGTCAGATTTCAAAAAGGCTTTACGGTGAAAGCAAACCATGGGATTTATGTGAGGACAGCTCTCAGCAGACAAAACATTACAAACAGCTAGCAGCAACGTAGATTGGTCACGAAAGTCAGAAAAGCAATAAAATTATTTGCTTACCTTTGATGATCTTCGTATGTTTGCACTCACAAGACTCCCAGTTACACAATAAATGTTTGTTTAGTTCAATAAAGATTATTTTTATATCCAGAAACCTCCATTTGGTTGGCGCATTTTGTTTAGTAATCCACAGGCTTGTGCGGTCACGATGGGCAAACAAAAATTCCAAATAGTATACGTAAAGTTCGTAAAATTCTCAGGTTGTTTTTACGATAAATAATCAATAATATTTCAACCGGATGGTAGCCTTTTCAATAGGAGAGAGAGAGAGGTCTCACTCCAGGCGCTCGCACATGCACAAATCTGGGGACACCTAGCTATCCACTGATGTGATCATTCTCGCTCATTTTTCAGAATAAAAGCCTGAAACTATGTCTAAAGACTGTTCACACCTTGTGGAAGCCATAGGGAAAGAAATCTGGTTGATATCCCTTTAAATGGAAGATAGGCTTGCAATGGAAAAGAGATGTTTCAGAATAAAAGCACTTCCTGGTTGGATTTTCCTCAGGTTTTCGCCTGCAATATCAGTTCTGTTATACTCACAGACAATATGTTGACAGTTTTGGAAACCTTAGAGTGTTTTCTATCCTAATCTGCCAATTATATGGATATTCTAGCTTCTGGGCCTGAGAAATAGGCAGTTTACTTTGGGCACGTTTTTCATCCAAACATCAAAATACTTCCGCCTAGTCTCAAGAGGTTTTAACAACCCTCAGAATCAGGTTATAACAAGGATCTTATTGAAGACATTTACATCATGAAGGAATCCATTCAACTCTTTGGTTATTCCATACCTCTTTTTGTACTAATCTGAACACAATCTCTTTAGGTGTTACAAACATGTCCAGGACATAGTTTGGAGTTGGACCCAGTTCACACAATATGTCTGCATTTTGAGATGATCGTATATTTTGATCTTGTTTATCACCTCTAACAGGTCTGATTGGTGACCAGTCTAGTAACTCCTTTATCACCTCTAACAGGTCTGATTGGTGACCAGTCTAGTAACTCCTTTACCACCTCTAACATGTCTGATTGGTGACCAGTCTAGTAACTCCTTTACCACCTCTAACAGGTCTGATTGGTGACCAGTCTAGTAACTCCTTTACCACCTCTAACAGGTCTGATTGGTGACCAGTCTAGTAACTCCTTTATCACCTCTAACAGGTCTGATTGGTGACCAGTCTAGTAACTCCTTCACCACCTCTAACAGGTCTGATTGGTGACCAGTCTAGTAACTCCTTTATCACCTCAAACAGGTCTGATTGGTGACCAGTCTAGTAACTCCTTTATCACCTCTAACAGGTCTGATTGGTGACCAGTCTAGTAACTCCTTTATCACCTCTAACAGGTCTGATTGGTGACCAGTCTAGTAACTCCGTTATCACCTCTAACAGGTGCTAAAGGAGGAACTAAAGTAACATGCAAAACAGGCTAGAAAAAAAGAGGGGTTTATAATAGAACCTGAATTACTGGTTGTTACTGACGCACACTAAAGCAGCTAGTTTGAATGGAATTAGTCCCCCAAAGAGGAGAAACCGTAGCTCACCGGTCCCTAAAAAGGAGGAAAGGGTTGAGCCCTTGGCTGTAGCTCAAACATCTGGGTCTCAGACTACAGCTGGTCTAGGATCAGGTGCCCCTGTCTATGTAATCTCTTTCAGTATGATTATAAGGATTAAAACTGATCCTAGATAAAAGCTCCAACTCGGAGACGCTTCATGAATTGAAGAGGCAGGAAGTAGGGAAGAACTGTGTGGTATGGAACACAGCCCAGCCCAGGACTAGGACAACTTTCAGTATCATTTCCTGTACACTGGACTCTTCATGGGAAGTCCTGCCCCCAGAGTAAATAATGATACACAAACACACAGACAGCAAAGCTTGCAGATCATCCAATCATCTTCTCACACGGCCTCATACAGATCTACAGGGACACCGAGCACCAGAGAACAAGAGATTACATTTAATATAAACACCAGGTACAGAAAAAACATCTATGATGCTTTGGTGATCTAGTCTGTCTTTACTAAACAAGTTAGATCTAGTCTGTCTTTACTAAACAAGTTAGATCTAGTCTGTCTTTACTAAACAAGTTAGATCTAGTCTGTCTTTACTAAACAAGTTAGATCTAGTCTGTCTTTACTAAACAAGTTAGATCTAGTCTGTCTTTACTAAACAAGTTAGATCTAGTCTGTCTTTACTAAACAAGTCTGTCCCCCCTCCATCTACACCTGCTCCTACACCTGCATTGCTTGCTGTTTGGGGTTTTAGGCTGGGTTTCTGTACAGCACTTTGAGATATCAGCTGATGTACGAAGGGCTTTATAAATACATTTGATTTGATTTGATTGAAGTGGATTTAACAAGTGACATCAATAAGGGATCATATCTTTCACCTGGATTCACCTGGTCAGTCTGTGTCATGGAAAAAGCAGTTCTTCCTAATGTTTTATACACTCAGTGAATATTTATATACTTTTTTATATGAAGTTTTATATGAAATATATACATTATCAACCCATTTTCTGCATTAAAACATGGTACGGTAAGAGAGACAGATTTTCCCTTCTGTTTATGACGGTTCACTTTTAACTTTAACAGGTATACTGTTTTGTAACTATTTAAACCTTGCATTCATTGTCATGTAGTTAAATATATTTTTTTATTTCCCTTAAGTTTCATGTTCCTGGATCCTTCAGGAGATTCTATTTCAAACTAACACTTGACTCATCCAGGCGTGGTCCCAAATGACACCCTATTCCCCATTGGGTCCTGTTCAAAAGAAGGGCACTATATAGGTAATAGGGTGGCATTTGGGACTCAGAGTGTATTGTCCGTTGATGGATGTGCTGCCAAATTCTTCGAAGTGAAAATGTGCTCAAACCTGCCGGGCTGTTCATGTTCATGACGTTTCATGATAATCGTCAAGAGGGCTCACGTTACTAGGTTACCACAGTTATTTTAGGCCAACGATAACAACTGTCCTATTGTCACGAGTAGAAAGAGGAGGCAGGGAATTGCTACTGAGGTACACAATAGTACATTCTGGTAGACAGAAGGGGCTCTTTGGTAAAAGGGGTGAATTGGTCATCAAAAAGAAAGGAGGACCAAGGCACTCTTTATACAATTAATTCAAATGCTTTTATTTGTAGGTTCAATAGAAACAAAGTTTTAAAAATCTGACGTGTTTCGGCTGCATGGCCTTCGTCAGGGATTTGCTTTCGTCAGATTTCTAAAACGTTGTTTCTATTGAACAGGCCCTACAAATAAAGGCATTTTAATTAATGATATGAAGAGAGCCTTGGTCCTCCTTTCTTTTTGATGTCCTATTGTCACGTTCCACAGCAAGAAAACCAAATATGTCACTGAAACAGAAGGGGGAACTAACAAAGAGTCACTGACAGCAACCAAAACGACAAGGCTGGGGTTTTAGGAGGGGTTCTGAAAGACACTCATGGTGTCCACTGAACGTTGACTAGCAACAACAACTGGAGCCTAAAAGACACCCACCATGAGACCCACTAAATTCACCAAGAACAGGCAAACAAAATGAAAACACACACCAAACTTAAAGACAGGAAGTACAAAGACAACTGGAGGAGTTAACCCTCCACATCTATCAAGACAACTGAAGGAGTTAACCCTCCACATCTATCAAGACAACTAGAGGAGTTAACCCTCCACACCTATCAAGACAACTGGAGGAATTAACCCTCCACATCTATCAAGACAACTAGAGGAGTTAACCCTCCACATCTACCAAGACAACTAGAGGAGTTAACCCTCCACATCTACCAAGACAACTAGAGGAGTTAACCCTCCACATCTACCAAGACAACTAGAGGAGTTAACCCTCCACATCTATCAAGACAACAAAAGGAGTTAACCCTCCACATCTACCAAGACAACTCTTAAATATCACCTGGGCCAGCCACTCTTAAATATCCCCTGGGCCAGCCACTCTTAAATATCCCCTGGGCCAGCCGCTCTTAAATATCACCTGGACCAGCCACTCTTAAATATCACCTGAGACATCACAATTGAAGCAAATTCCAATGAATGAGATGGACAAGCCAGCACAGGTGTAACACATACTGACTAACGAGGTGACACCAATTGGTTGCCCCTACATGCTAACATCCAACCTCGAAATATGAAAATATCATTAAACAGCCTGTAACACTTTTGCCAGTGTAGTGATGTAGGGAACAGCCACATTAGTACATTCCTGTGCCATAAAGGTCCAGACCTCTTAACAGAGGCTTATACTGTATATGGAAGGGAACTTAACTGTTTCACCATGAACTGTATTGTTTAATGCTGTCTGTTTTCTTTCTCTCTCTCTCTACCCCCCCCCCCTTCTCTCTATCCATCTCTCTCTCCCTCCCCCAGGGGTACCATGGTTCGAACATTGACATTGAACAATATGGAGGAGCTTAGAAATTCTTCGTTTGGTCGTCCCTCACCCAGGCACGGACTCAAGCTCCTTTTCTGGTTCGCCAAAGATCACATCGCCATCAGAAATGGCAACCAGATGTTTGCAAATTACGACCCCAAAGAGGGAGACTTTGGATTCCATCACTTCCAGAACAGACGTGAAAACAATGACTGCAAGAGGCTGCTTCCTTATAGTGAGTACCCATTCTATGAGGTGGGCAACCTCCACCTCCCAACATCTAAATCATTGCCTAAATATGTCCGTGAGGGCAACACTCATCAGATAGATGACAGCAACATGGACCGTCTCGTCATCAGTATACGTCCAGACATGACAGTGGATAAGGTCTATGTGACCCAGCACGAGGACCTGAAGAGCTTCGACCCGGTCAACACATATTGCATCAGCAGGAGTTTGCTCATGATCATACGTCGCCGTTCATTGAGTAACTTCCTGGAACAGGCGGGCTATTATACCCAAAATGTAAACGCCCCCAGGGAGTCTGGGGATGCCAGGATTGATATGGAAGGTGGATGCAGAGCTCCACCCAGCGTTGCACCCAGAGCTGCACCAGGCTTCTGGGAAAGAAACTGTACCATACTGTAACCAGGCTTCTGGGAAAGCTACTGTACCATACTGTAACCAGGCTTCTGGGAAAGCTACTGTACCATACTGTAACCAGGCTTCTGGGAAAGCTACTGTACCATACTGTAACCAGGCTTCTAGGAAAGCTACTGTACCATACTGTAGATCAGTGTCCTTTAGTCCTGGTCCTGGGGACCCTGAAGGGGGGAACTTTTTAGTTTATTACCCCAGCACATTGCTGTTCATTATGGTATGTTAATTTTCACTAATACATTTAGTCGTTTATCAGACACTCTTATCCAGAGTGAGTTCAGTGCATTAAACTATAGGCAGATAAACAACAACATCCTGTATCACATAGGAAGTCAACTGTTTCTGTTACCATTACTGAGAGGGTTGTTGCTGTTGGGGTCTGCTATTGGCTAATGTACTTCTGTATGTTAAAATACAAACTACATGCATTTTAATTAAATACACTTGAAAATACACGTAATTTGTCGTTTATTTTTCAAACATTGATCTTTATGTTATTTTGTATTTTAACATTTTCCCTCTTTCCCTTGTTGTGATCAATGTAGTTTCCTCTTCACTTCAACCCAAAACATGTGATGACATTAAATCAATGTAGTTTCCTCTTCACTTCAACCCAAAACATGTGATGACATTAAATCAATGTAGTTTCCTCTTCACTTCAACCCAAAACATGTGGTGACATTAAATCAATGTGGAAAAGGCTGATTGGATTTGCAAGTCAACTACATAAGACCATTTCATCTAGTGGCCGACAATGAATGCAACAAGTAATCATTCTCTAATTCTTTAGTGGCTAATTCATTGAGTCTATATACCAACTCTATACACCAATGAATGCAACAAGTAGTCATTCTCTAATTCTTTAGTGGCTAATTCATTGAGTCTATATACCAACTCTATACACCAATGAATGCAACAAGTAGTCATTCTCTAATTCTTTAGTGGCTAATTCATTGAGTCTATATACCAACTCTATACACCAATGAATGCAACAAGTAGTCATTCTCTAATTCTTTAGAGGCTAATTCATTGAGTCTATATACCAACTCTATACACCAATGAATGCAACAAGTAGTCATTCTCTAATTCTTTAGTGGCTAATTCATTGAGTCTATATACCAACTCTATACACCAATGAATGCAACAAGTAATCATTCTCTAATTCTTTAGAGGCTAATTCATTGAGTCTATATACCAACTCTATACACCAATGAATGCAACAAGTAGTCATTCTCTAATTCTTTAGAGGCTAATTCATTGAGTCTATATACCAACTCTATACACCAATGAATGCAACAAGTAATCATTCTCTAATTCTTTAGAGGCTAATTCATTGAGTCTATATACCAACTCTATACACCAATGAATGCAACAAGTAGTCATTCTCTAATTCTTTAGAGGCTAATTCATTGAGTCTATATACCAACTCTATACACCAATGAATGCAACAAGTAGTCATTCTCTAATTCTTTAGAGGCTAATTCATTGAGTCTATATACCAAATCTAGAGTCAATCTGATCTATGGTTCACGAGTAGATGTTTGAAGTATGTTTTAGCATTAGCATGTGTGCTAACATGCATCTATATGTACAGTGAGGCATATTTAACATAGCAACTATTTTTTCTCTAAACCATTAAAGACTACAAATCTGAAGTGAATCTGATGTATGGCTCATAAAGGAGAAGATGATTCCAAATGGTTTTGAACATTAGTTCTACATATGCAAATCATGATTTGTTAATAGTTTCTTTGTTCTTTAGAGATATCAGGACAATATTCAGTGTGGTTCATCTTAGAGACGTCTATGATAGTGATGACAAGTTTCAAGTTGAAAGGCCACTGTGGAGTGGATTTACAGGGATTTAAATGGACACATAAAATCTGCTTTGTGTTGAAGATGTGTGTGGTTTAACAGCGCTGCTTGGTGCTCCTTGTGTTTCGACATGATCCTCTCACTCCACCTTGTGGCCACAGATGGAACAGCACTCCAGACTGACTGAAGAGGAGAAAGAGATGGAGAGTGACGGAGAAAAACAAAGAGAGGTATGAAGACGCCGACACACATCAGATCACGTTGATACAGCTTCCCTGGGCTATGTGTTGTAATCCAGGCAGTACTATGTGTTGTAATCCAGGCAGTACTATGTGGTGTAATCCAGGCAGTACTATGTGGTGTAATCCAGGCAGTACTATGTGGTGTAATCCAGGCAGTACTATGTGGTGTAATCCATGCAGTGTTATGTGTTGTAATCCAGGCAGTAGTATGTGTTGTAATCCAGGCAGTATTATGTGGTGTAATCCAGGCAGTACTATGTGGTGTAATCCAGGCAGTATTATGTGGTGTAATCCAGGCAGTATTATGTGGTGGTATTATGTGGTGTAATCCAGGCAGTATTATGTGTAATCCAGGCAGTACTATGTGGTGTAATCCAGGCAGTACTATGTGGTGTAATCTAGGCAGCACTATATGTTGTAATCTAGGCAGTATTATGTGGTGTAATCCAGGCAGTATTATGTGGTGTAATCCAGGCAGTATTATGTGGTGTAATCCAGGCAGTACTATGTGGTGTAATCCAGGCAGTAGTATGTGTTGTAATCCAGGCAGTAGTATGTGGTGTAATCCAGGCAGTATTATGTGGTGTAATCCAGGCAGTATTATGTGGTGTAATCCAGGCAGTATTATGTGGTGTAATCCAGGCAGTATTATGTGGTGTAATCCAGGCAGTACTATGTGGTGTAATCCAGGCAGTATTATGTGGTGGTATTATGTGGTGTAATCCAGTCAGTATTATGTGTAATCCAGGCAATATTATGTGGTGTAATCCAGGCAGTATTATGTGATGTAATCCAGGCAGTAGTATGTGGTGTAATCCAGGCAGTAGTATTTGTTGTAATCCAGGCAGTACTATGTGGTGTAATCCAGGCAGTATTACAAATTAAATCAAATCAAATCAAATTTTATTTGTCACATACACATGGTTAGCAGATGTTAATGCGAGTGTAGCGAAATGCTTGTGCTTCTAGTTCCGACAATGCAGTAATAACCAACAAGTAATCTAACTAACAATTTAAAAATAAAAATAAATACTATCTTATACACAGTGTAAGGGGATAAGGAATATGTACATAAGGATATATGAATGAGTGATGGTACAGAGCAGCATAGGCAAGATACAGTAGATGGTATCGAGTACAGTATAACATATGAGATGAGTATGTAAACAAAGTGGCATAGTTAAAGTGGCTAGTGATACATGTATTACATAAGGATGCAGTCGATGATATAGAGTACAGTAGAACATATGAGATGAGTATGTAAACAAAGTGGCATAGTTAAAGTAGGGAAGCGGTGTAATGTGGTGTAATCCAGGCAGTATTATGTGGTGTAATCCAGGCAGTACTATGTGGTGTAATACAGGCAGTATTATGTGGTGTAATCCAGGCAGTATTATGTGGTGTAATCCAGGCAGTATTATGTGGTGTAATCCAGGCAGTACTATGTGGTGTAATCCAGGCAGTACTATGTGGTGTAATCCAGGCAGTACTATGTGGTGTAATCCAGGCAGTACTATGTGGTGTAATCCAGGCAGTATTATGTGGTGTAATCCAGGCAGTATTATGTGGTGTAATACTCTGAGAACACACATTCCCCTTAAAACCTCTTGGTGCACCGATCCCTTCAGCGGGATCATTTTCGTCAACATCCGGTGTGTTGCAGAGCGCCAAATTCAAATTAAATTACTAAAAATATGACATTTTCATGAAATCACAAATGCAACATACCAAAACACAGCTTAGTTTCTTGTTAATCCACCTGGCGTGTCAGATTTTCAAAATGGCTTTATGGTGAAAGCAAACCAAGCGTTTATGTGAGGACATCTCTCTCAGCAGACAAAACATTACAAACAGCTAGCAGCAAAGTAGATTGGTCACGAAAGTCAGAAAAGCAATAAAATGAATCGCTTCCCTTTGATGATCTTCGTATGTTTGCACTCACAAGACTCCCAGTTACACAATAAATGTTTGTTTAGTTCAATAAAGATTATTTTTATATCCAGAAACCCCCATTTGGATGGCGCATTTTGTTTAGTAATCCACAGGCTCGTGCGGTCACGATGGGCAAACTAAAATTCCAAATAGTATCCGTAAAGTTCGTAGAAACATGTCAAACGTTTTTTTATAATCAATCCTCATGTTGTTTTTACGATAAATAATCGATAATATTTCAACCGGACAGTAGCCTTTTCAATAGGAGAGAGAGAGAAAAGGTCTCGCTACAGGTGTTCGCACATGCACAAATCTGGGGACACCTAGCTATCCACTGATGTGATCATTCTCACTCATTTTTCAGAATAAAAGCCTGTAACTATGTCTAAAGACTGTTCACACCTTGTGGAAGCCACAGGGAAAGGAATCTGGTTGATATCCCTTTAAATGGAAGATAGGCTTGCAATGGAAAAGAAACGTTTCAGAATAACAGCACTTCCTGGTTGGATTTTCCTCAGGTTTTCGCCTGCAATATCAGTTCTGTTATACTCACAGACAATATGCTGACAGTTTTGGAAACCTTAGAGTGTTTTCTATCCTAATCTGCCAATTATATGCATATTCTAGCTTCTGGGCCTGAGAAATAGACAGTTTACTTTGGGCATGTTTTTCATCCAAACATCAAAATACTGCTGCCTAGTCTCAAGAGGTTTTCACCTGTCTAGGACACAGGTTCCACTAGTGGAACTCCCCCTCCCAACATTCCGCTGAAAAGGCAGTGCAGGAAATTCAAAAATATATTTTTTGAAATATTTAACTTTCACACATCAACAAGTCCAAAGCAGCAAATGAAAGATAAACATCTTGTTAATCTACCCATCGTGTCTGATTTTTAAAATGTTTTCCAGCAAAAACACAACGTATATTTATGTTAGATCACCACCAAATCCCAAAAAACACACAGCCATTTTTCCCAGCCAAAGATAGAGTCACGAAAGCAGAATTAGAGATAAAATTAATCACTAACCTTTGATAATCTTCAACAGATGACACTCATATGACATCATGTTACACAATACATTTATGTTTTGTTCGATAATATGCATATTTATATCCACAAATCTTGATTTACATTGGCGACATGTTCAGAAATGCCTCCAAATATCCGGTGTATTTACAGAGGTAATTTGACGAAAGATACATGTTTTACATATAATTAAAAATACAACCGCTGTGTCAGATTTTTTAAAAACTTTACGAAAAAAGCAATAATCCGAGACGGCACTCAGACGTAAATATATTTCTCCGCCATGTTGGAGTCAACAGAAATACAAAATTACATCATAAATATTTCCTTACCTTTGATGATCTTTCATCAGAATGCAGTGCAAGGAATCCTAGTTCCACAATAAATCATTGTTTTGTTCGATAATGTCCATTACTAGTGTCCAATTAGCTACTTTTGCTAGCACGTTTTGTTCACATGTCCAAAAGCTGGCGCTGGTCCAGGCGAACTCAGACGAAAACTTTAAAAAGTTATATTATATTAAAGTTATATATTGGTGACCAGTCCTTTATCACCTCTAACAGGTCTGATTGGTGACCAGTCTAGTAACTCCTTTATCACCTCTAACAGGTCTGATTGGTGACCAGTCTAGTAACTCCTTTATCACCTCTAACAGGTCTGATTGGTGACCAGTCTAGTAACTCCTTTATCACCTCTAACAGGTCTGATTGGTGACCCTGTCTATGTAATCTCTTTCAGTATGATTATAAGGATTAAAACTGATCCTAGATAAAAGCTCCAACTCGGAGACGCTTCATGAATTGAAGAGGCAGGAAGTAGGGAAGAACTGTGTGGTATGGAACACAGCCCAGCCCAGGACTAGGACAACTTTCAGTATCATTTCCTGTACACTGGACTCTTCATGGGAAGTCCTGCCCCCAGAGTAAATAATGATACACAAACACACAGACAGCAAAGCTTGCAGATCATCCAATCATCTTCTCACACGGATCTACAGGGACACCGAGCACCAGAAAAATAGAGATTACATTTAATATAAACACCAGGTACAGAAAAAACATCTATGATGCTTTGGTGATCAAGTCTGTCTTTACTAAACAAGTTAGATCTAGTCTGTCTTTACTAAACAAGTTAGATCTAGTCTGTCTTTACTAAACAAGTTAGATCTAGTCTGTCTTTACTAAACAAGTTAGAGCGAGTCTGTCCTTACTAAACAAGTTAGATCTAGTCTGTCTTTACTAAACAAGTTAGATCTAGTCTGTCTTTACTAAACAAGTTAGATCTAGTCTGTCTTTACTAAACAAGTTAGATCTAGTCTGTCTGTATTAAACAAGTTAGATCTAGTCTGTCTTTACTAAACAAGTTAGATCTAGTCTGTCTTTACTAAACAAGTTAGATCTAGTCTGTCTTTACTAAACAAGTTAGAGCTAGTCTGTCTTTACTAAACAAGTTAGATCTAGTCTGTCTTTACTAAACAAGTTAGATCTAGTCTGTCTTTACTAAACAAGTTAGATCTAGTCTGTCTTTACTAAACAAGTTAGGTCTAGTCTGTCTTTACTAAACAAGTTAGGTCTAGTCTGTCTTTACTAAACAAGTTAGGTCTAGTCTGTCTTTACTAAACAAGTTAGGTCTAGTCTGTCTTTACTAAACAAGTTAGGTCTAGTCTGTCTTTACTAAACAAGTTAGGTCTAGTCTGTCTTTACTAAACAAGTTAGATCTAGTCTGTCTTTACTAAACAAGTTAGATCTAGTCTGTCTTTACTAAACAAGTTAGATCTAGTCTGTCTTTACTAAACAAGTTAGATCTAGTCTGTCTTTACTAAACAAGTTAGATCTAGTCTGTCTTTACTAAACAAGTTAGATCTAGTCTGTCTTTACTAAACAAGTTAGATCTAGTCTGTCTTTACTAAACAAGTTAGATCTAGTCTGTCTTTACTAAACAAGTTAGATCTAGTCTGTCCTTACTAAACAAGTTAGATCTAGTCTGTCTTTAATAAACAAGTTAGATCTAGTCTGTCTTTACTAAACAAGTTAGATCTAGTCTGTCCTTACTAAACAAGTTAGATCTAGTCTGTCTTTACTAAACAAGTTAGATCTAGTCTGTCTTTACTAAACAAGTTAGATCTAGTCTGTCTTTACTAAACAAGTTAGATCTAGTCTGTCTTTACTAAACAAGTTAGATCTAGTCTGTCTTTACTAAACAAGTTAGATCTAGTCTGTCTTTACTAAACAAGTTAGATCTAGTCAGTCTTTACTAAACAAGTTAGATCTAGTCTGTCTTTATTAAACAAGTTAGATCTAGTCTGTCCTTACTTTAACAGGTATACTGTTTGGAACTATTTAAACCTGGCATTCATTGTCATGTAGTTAAATATTTTTTTTATTTCCCTTAAGTTTCATGTTCCTGGATCCTTCAGGAGATTCTATTTCAAACTAACACTTGACTCATCCAGGCGTGGTCCCAAATGACACCCTATTCCCCATTGGGTCCTGTTCAAAAGAAGGGCACTATATAGGTAATAGGGGGGCATTTGGGACTCACTTAGAGTGTATTGTCCGTTGATGGATATGCTGCCAAATTCTTCGAAGTGAAAATGTGCTCAAACCTGCCGGGCTGTTCATGTTGATGACGTTTCATGATAATCGTCAAGAGGGCTCACGTTACTAGGTTACCACAGTTATTTTAGGCCAACGATAACAACTGTCCTATTGTCACGAGTAGAAAGAGGAGGCAGGGAATCGCTACTGAGGTACACAATAGTACATTCTGGTAGACAGAAGGTGCTCTTTGGTAAAAGGGGTGAATTGGTCATCAAAAAGAAAGGAGGACCAAGGCACTCTTTATACAATTAATTCAAATGCCTTTATTTGTAGGTTCAATAGAAACAAAGTTTAAAAAATCTGACGTGTTTCGGCTGCATGGCATTCGTCAGGGATTTGCTTTCGTCAGATTTTTAAAAGTTTGTTTCTATTGAACATGCCCTACAAATGAAGGCATTTTAATGAATGATATGAAGAGAGCCTTGGTCCTCCTTTCTTTTTGATGTCCTATTGTCACGTTCCACAGCAAGAAAACCAAATATGTCACTGAAACAGAAGGGGGAACTAACAAAGAGTCACTGACAGCAACCAAAACGACAAGGCTGGGGTTTTAGGAGGGGTTCTGAAAGACACTCATGGTGTCCACTGAACGTTGACTAGCAACAACAACTGGAACCTAAAAGACACCCACCATGAGACCCACTAAATTCACCAAGAACAGGCAAACAAAATGAAAACACACACCAAACTTAAAGACATGAAGTACAACACAACTAGAGGAGTTAACCCTCCACATCTACCAAGACAACTGAAGGAGTTAACCCTCCACATCTACCAAGACAACTGGAGGAATTAACCCTCCATATCTACCAAGACAACTAGAGGAGTTAACCCTCCACATCTATCAAGACAACTAGAGGTGTTAACCCTCCACATCTACCAAGACAACTGGAGGAGTTAACCCTCCATATCTACCAAGACAACTAGAGGAGTTAACCCTCCACATCTACCAAGACAACTAGAGGAGTTAACCCTCCACATCTATCAGACAACTAGAGAAGTTAACCCTCCACATCTATCAGACAACTAGAGAAGTTAACCCTCCACATCTATCAGGACAACTGGAGGAGTTAACCCTCCACATCTCTAAAACAACTAAAGGAGTTAACCCTCCACATCTATCAAGACAACTAGAGGAGTTAACCCTCCACATCTATAAAGACAACTAGAGGAGTTAACCACTCTTAAATATCATGTGTGCCAGCCACTCTTAAATATCATGTGTGCCAGCCACTCTTAAATATCATGTGTGCCAGCCACTCTTAAATATCACGTGTGCCAGCCACTCTTAAATATCACGTGGGCCAGCCACTTTTAAATATCACGTGGGCCAGCCACTCTTAAATATCACGTGGGCTCTTAAATATCACCTGGGCCAGCCGCTCTTAAATATCACCTGGGCCAACCGCTCTTAAATATCACCTGGGCCAGCCACTCTTAAATATCACCTGGGCCAGCCGCTCTTAAATATCACCTGGGCCAGCCGCTCTTAAATATCACCTGGGCCAGCCGCTCTTAAATATCACCTGGGCCAGCCGCTCTTAAATATCACCTGGGCCAGACACTCTTAAATATCACCTGGGCCAACCGCTCTTAAATATCACCTGGGCCAGCCACTCTTAAATATCACCTGGGCCAGCCGCTCTTAAATATCACCTGGGCCAGCCGCTCTTAAATATCACCTGGGCCAGCCGCT